>NC_089273.1:2160905-2453748 GCF_963678975.1 Dysidea avara | reverse complement strand
CTTCTAGCTGATCTCTCTACAGAGTGATTTGTTTGTAGCTGAATTCTGTACAGGTGATTTGTTTGCAGCTGAGCTGTTTACAGAATGGTTTCTTTGTAGCTGAACTCTCTACAAGGTAACTTCTTCTAACTGATCTTTCTACAGGGCAATTTGTTTGTGGCAGAAATTTTATTCAGGGTGATTTCTTTGCAGCTGAACTCTCTACTTGGTGGTTTCTTTGTAGCTGAACTATGTACAAGGTAATTTCTTCTAGCTGACCTCTCTACAGGGTGATTTGTTTGTAGCTGAATTCTGTACAGGTGATTTGTTTGCAGCTGAGCTCTTTACAAAATGGTTTCTTTGTAGCTGAACTCTCTACAAGGTAACTTCTTCTAGCTGATGTCTCTACAAGGTGACTAGTTTGTAGCTGAACTCTCTACATGGTGGTTTCTTTGTAACTGAACTTTCTACAAGGTGACTTCTTCTAGCTGATCTTTCTACAGGGTGATTTGTTTGTAGCTGAACTCTCTACAAGGTAACTTCTTCTAGCTGATCTCTCTACAGGGAGATTTGTTTGTAGTGAACTCTCTACAGGTGATTTGTTTGAAGCTGAACTCTCTAAATGATGGTTTCTTTGTAGCTGAACTCTCTACAAGTAAACTTCTTCTAGCTGATCTCTCTACATGGTGATTTTTTTGTAGTTGAATTCTGTATAGGTGATTTGTTTGCAGCTGAGCTCTTTAAATAATGGTTTCTTTGTAGCTGAACTCTCTCAAGGTAACTTCTTCTAGCTGATGTCTTTACAGGGTCACTAGTTTGTAGCTGAATTCTCTATATGGTGGTTTCTTTGTAACTGAACTCTCTACAAGGTAACTTTTTCTAGCTCATCTTTCTACAGGGTGATTTATTTGTAGCTGAATTTTGTACAGGTGGTTTGTTTGCAGCTGAGCTCTTTAAAGAATGGTTTCTTTGTAGCTGAACTCTCTACAAGGTAACTTCTTCTAGCTGATGTCTCTACAAAGTCACTAATTTGTAGCTGAGCTCTCTACATGGTGGTTTCTTTGTAATTGAACTCTCTACAAGGTGACCTCTTCTAGCTGATCTTTCTACAGGGTGATTTGTTTGAAGCTGAACTCTCTACAAGGTAACTTCTTCTAGCTGATCTCTCTACAGGGAGATTTGTTTGTAGCTGAACTCTCTACATGATGGTTTCTTTGTAGCTGAACTCTCTACAAGGTAACTTCTTCTAGCTAATCTCTCTACAGGGAGATTTGTTTGTAGCTGAACTCTCTACATGGTGGTTTCTTTGTAGCTGAATTCTACAAGGTGATTTTTTCTAGCTGAACTATCCCTTTCCATAGTTGCATGAACTCCCTACAAGGTAACTTCTTCTAGCTGATCTCTCTACAGGGTGACTTGTGTGTAGCTGATCTCTATACAGGTTTCTTGTTTCTAGCTGATCTCTTGAATTCTCTTCAGGGTGACTGCTCTATTAGGATGACTGCTCTATTAGAGTATCTCGATCTCGCACTTGCTGCACCAAGTTGGATTTCGTGTTATAACTCCGTGGCTTTAAGTCTGATTCTTCTACACCATTGATGAGCCTTTCTAAGATGATTACTCCATCTGTACAACGATTTTCAAAGCATTACCCCAAGCGGTTTATCTGGTAGGCGTGGCAAGTAGTCGTTTTTTTATTAGCCAATCTCGATTGCGTAATTGTTACACACTGTTGGTTTTTACGTTGTATCTTCCTGTTTTTTAGCTCGATTTCTTTCAAACCACAAAAGGTTTGAGGTTCAATAGTTAACCTATTCACCCACCGATTTTCAGCTTATTCCCATACGCGGTTTACCCTGTAGGCGTGACAACATATTGGTGTTATTTTTCGTGAATAATCGCTCATAACTCTTTGCCTGTTTGTCGTATTCCAGCCAAAGTTGGTACCGAGATGCGCCTTTATACCCCCCTTCTGTGTGCCAAATTTCAAGGCAATCGAATATGGCGTTCGCGTTTTATAGCAGTTTTTGTAAGTGTGCGACAAGAAAAAGAAAAATAAGAAGAAAAAAACGAAGAAACTGAGCCAATTTTTGAAGTCGCATATCTCGGGAACGCGAGAAGCGATTTCGCTCAAATTTGGAATGTGGAGTGCTGCAGTTGGAGGGAATGTCCACAGCAAAAATCGTCTTGTTTCATCAAGGATGCACAGAGCTACGGAGGTGCAAAAATTGCGTTTTCTTTCTTCCTGTCAATATACTCACGGGTGTTACGCGCCGGCTTCTTGGGCCGCACGACACACTACCGTGTGTCTTGATTAGTACAGGTCATGTCTCTTTTAAATCAAAGGAATTCACTATAGTATACCTGGTAACCTATAGACCAGCTACATTGTTTTTCAGCTGTTTGATGTTTGTACAGCAGATTTGGAAAGGCTTTCACAACAATATGATAAAACTAATTTCACCTGTATTTCAAACTGGCACGTTGATGATGAGCTTTCTGAATTAATTTGCTGTTGTGATAGTCAACTTATTTCAGGTTATGAAGACCGATCTAACTAGCAGGGTTGCCAAGAGAAATTAAGGGGCCCAGGGCAAAGAGTTAAGTGGGGCCCCAGGGGCAAGGAGGGTTCCACTCTCAATGCACAACTTCAGCCTAGCTGTAACTGAAGACCAAATAAAATAAAAGGTCATTACATGCTCACAATGACAATAGCTACCTCACCAACTATATCTCCATTTTATAAGTTTGTTACACTACTCCTCTGAAGAATACTATGACTGCTCTATTAGAATATCAAGGTCTAACTGCTCTATTAGAGTATATCAATTTTTTAAACAGGTATTCAAGGGGCCCCGATCAAGGGCCCCTTAGGCTGCCAGCACCATAAACCACATGAAGTCATATCAGAAGGTAACTGATACAAATTTAACATTCGTAGACAAAAGTGGGTAAATATGCTAATGCTTAGCTGCCTTATCAGACTGTCAATTACCAAGACCACAGTTTTGCTAAATGGCTGAGTTGGTAGCTATATACTGACTGTAACCAGATAAACAATGTAACACTTTGAATCAAACTACACTTTGATTAAGAATCACCTCTTATAGCCATAGTGGAAAACAATGTATAAAACAAAACTCACAATTAAACTTTTGTAACTATGGAAATGCAACCCACAATCAAACCTTTTTCTTGAAGAAAAAGAACCTATACTCTCCTGTTAACAGAGTTGAACAATAGGTATAGTTACATAGACATAATTTGTGCTGATAGTGATGTATAGTTCCTGGAATAAGTCTGCTTTTGATACACATTAAGGATTTAGGCTAAGCACTAACTTAAAAAGGAAGCCCCCCCCCCCTAAATCCGCCCCTGCAGTATCTATGCCTTAGTTAACGTTAGACCACCATTTAGATATTCAACTTGTACACATGTTTGTATCTGTGTGTTTAGTTTTTGTACGTGTTAGCTACGTAGCTATACTGTATTTGTATATTTTGTACTGCTCTGGCAAGGGAGAATGGCAGTCATTGACTACCAGAGGGTAAATCATAAATCAATCAATCAGCAGAGACACTTGAATGTCCCTTGATGACCTGTGAGTGATCAACAACCTCAATAACAATCAATCAACTTTGACACCTACAATTTGATCAGTCTGATAGGATGAGACGAGGTCACTCCTTCATGAGCCTTGATTATGACCTTTACCAGATCACATGATCCTTCATGACATCATCAGGTATGAGATCATCATCACATGATTCCTCAAAACCAGTGATATCATCAGGGAATGGTTTACCCACAGCCACAGTGAGGTCTATCAGTTGTTGATCCCCTGTTACTTTATTGTACACCTCCCAGTCCACCATCAGCTCTGTATATGAAAATAAACATTTAAAAATACCAGCAGTCAGATTTAACTGCATCTAAAAATACAAATATAAGCACTACCAAAAATATGGTGACCAGTGTGCATGTAGGAGAGACCCTACAAGGATAAGTGTAGCTTGTGCTCACTCCGTTTATACTAAACTAACTCACCACATGGACTGGTGTTGTTTAATTTCACACTTCTCTTAGCAGATCCACTATCAGCTGGGTGAGAACCAAACCTGAACAACACACACACTAATAGCCACACTTTGATGTAACACATAGTGGATACATCAATATACCATACAGTCTGGTTGTTAGGCACATAAAGTTCAAGAAAATTAAAATGTACTTGTTAAGAGTATGTGCTTACTTGTTGTGATTATGATTCACTCTCTTGGGGATCATGTGATTTGTAGTCACAATGTCTACCAATATTTGGAGTAGTCTGGTTACTGTGTAAATCATTTGTATGGAGCATACTTACGCAGTGACGGATACAGGGGGGTTGCAATGGTTTCAGCTGAAACCCCCTCTGAAAATAGCTCGTGCCCCAAATTTATTGACGAGTCATCGTGCCAGTGATAAAATCTCCACGTGTGTTATAGAAGGATTCTCTACTGGCGAAAATCTTCATAGTTTAGATTTTGAAATCACAACTGTAACGTTCTACAGCAGGTTGTGACCTTTTTTTTGGTCTTCGACTTACAGTTAGGCTGAAGTTGAGTGGAATCTGAAACCCCCTCTGAAAATTTCTAGATCCGCCACTGACCATTTTGCTTAGTAAGTATAGTCGTGCTATGTGAAATTTTACACCTTGCAACATTGGAGTACCTCTACAAGTCTTATAGTAGCTATCTTGTATAGCACATCTTGTCTTGGAACTTTGTGTTTGTCCACATGTGTTTTCTTTCAACCATGATTAAGTATGAGAAATGGGTAAGCACTTAACAAACAACACAAGCTTAACATATGCGTACGCTTAACAACCAGACTCTATGGTGTTCTACAAATTTACGTATTTAATCTAATCATTTAATTTAATTTAATCAGACTCAATCTACAAATTTACGAAGTCCTCATTATTACAAGCAGCACACAGAACAATTTGGGATTTTCAACTAGAGTAGGGACCATAGCACATCGATGAAAAGTACTGAAACAAGTTGGAGTACAGTGCACGCTATTAAATCACAGTAAAACAATAAGAAGTGTTATATCCCTACTGTGCATGGTCCCTACTCTAGTTGAAAATTCCAAATTTTTCCATGTACTTGTTTGTTAACTTTTTTTTTGTAAATAATTATTATGACTGGTGAACCCACGCATACCACATCTGAATGGAGCCGTGCACCCCAGCTATGTTAATTATCGTCTGAAAAGTGAGGTATCTATTACGCTTCGTTGTCAGCTATGTTCAACCCATTACACAGCATTTGGGATTAAGAACAGCACCTTTGCATCCATACACTGGTGCAGCGCCCCAGTTATTTTAATTATTGTCTGAAAAGTGCAGTATCCATTATGCTTCATTGTCTACTATGTTCAACCTGTTACACAGCAATACGAATCAAGAACTGATCGAAAAGCTCCTCTGCAATCAAAACAGCCACTACGAAAAATACGGGCGATTTCCGTTACGAAGGGAAGCCATCACATGTTACCACCAAATCGACACTTTTCGCTGTCAGCAAAGATGAACGGGACACAAAGGAGGACACTGATTAAGCTGGGTAGACTGGAACAATGTTAGAAAAGTTTCTTGTTTAGGGAAACAAATAACAGCATTAAGCATTAAACCTATATAGAACCTTATGGTTACCATGTCAACACTATATGTTTCACCAATTTGGCTGCCTCACAAACAACACACAAGCAACATTATATTTTTTACTAAAATTGTATACCAGTTGATCAGGGGGGACCACTTCTTGTAGAGTAAACTTGATGGCTACTTCTGTGTCATTCCTGAAGTGTCTTGGAGCAACCATTAGTGATCAGACCATAGTTCAGTGACGGTAAGTCACTTGTCAATGAGGGAGCCTACAAGGAACACATATTCACTGATCACTATACTACCACACATAACACTGACTATCCAGTCACACAGACAATTGAATCCACAAAACAATAGGCATCAGGATGACTAATGGTTAAGGTTAATAGCTGTAACTACAATAACTTTTAGCAAGGAAATAATGTGGCTACCATGTGAAAACAGCTACTATCTGAGGGTGGCAACTATGATCTTGTGTGTAGGAGCCCACAGCATCCTTCAAGACTGTTATCCACATGGCTCCTTTCAAAATCACTATTTCATGGCTTAGTCTCTCCTTCAAACTTGTGTTATCAACAATTGCACCAACATATTCAGATACAAGTCAGAGCTCTAATCCAACAGAAGTTACCATAATAATTCAAGGCTGCACTATAGCTATTATCTATTATCTGGGGCAACTATTATATGTGAGCCACAGCTATTCTGGTAAAATGTGGTATCATCATCTTAAGATTCTCAGAACAGTTTCATACAGTACACATAAACACTGTATCTGTATTCAGTGGCTAGCACAGAATCAACACATAAATACTCTAATAGAACAGTCACATTAGAAGAAGTACTCACTTTAGCACTAGCTCTAACACACATCACCAGGGGTAGACTACGATGTGTGATAGTACAGTTGAGATCTACTGATACGGCACCAGCCACAAGTGGCCTAATCAACACCTCACAATAGCCAACACCACTGGACACTATACAAGTGATGAATAGAACTTTCTATACACTGGAACCATATAAGAGAAATACACCTTGATATGTGAGCTACAGTGTAGAGCTATGAAAATGGACAAAATACCATAACCGGTTACTGGGCAAATCATAACTTCCGGTTATCCGGTTAACTCAACTTAATCTAATTTTTATGCTGGGCTTATGTAGTTTTGTAAGCTAACTGCACCTTAAAATGTATAGAATAATTTATCAGATTGTATTTGTAGTGGCCAAAGTAATAGACAACAACTAAGGCTGAACCCCACAACAAGTGTGATTATCAATGTTGAAGAATGAAGATTACCCAAACACCACATTGTTAACCGAAATATTAGAAATCAGTTATATGATCACTGAATTTATAAAAATTACTAGTCGATTAATCAGCTAATCATAATTAAGTGTATAAGTTATGCTGACCATAATTAGAACAGCACACGCACGCACGCACACACACAGACACACAAACACACACTACAAACATACAAACTCATACACTACACACACACAGACACACACTACAAACACTCACACTACAAACACACACACACACACACTACAAACACACACACGCACACGCACATGTACTACAAACACACACACACACACTACACACACACACTACACACACACACACACACGCACTACCAACACACATACACGTACACACACACTACAAATACACACACACACACACTACACACATGCACACACTACAAACACACACGCGCGCACTACAAACACACACAGACACACTACAAACACACAGACACACTACAAACACACACACAAACACACAGACTCATACACTACAGCACACACACACACACACACTACAAACACACACGTGCACACACTACAGCGTGCGCACACACACACACACACACACACACACACACACACACTGCAGTACAAATACACACACTAACATGGTGTTGCTGTATCTGTCTGGTCATTCCTAGTGACATTTGGTAGTTTAGAGTGTCCCTTCTCATGATGTAACAAGCTGCTACTCTTAGAATAAGACTTGTGGCTGGTGGTAGCTGTCACGTGCCTCATCTGGTGACTCTGCTCTCCCAACATGCAATGGTCTTGTGGTGGTCCTGTAAGAAAGTGTGGTGAGTTCTTACCATGTGAAATACATGAAATAAACCACAAAAAATTACAGGCTGACAACATGTCAATATACAAACTGTTTACACAAACAATACATAAACAGTCTCAATGTATACTAACACATGAGGTGTTCTGTCTACACAATTGTGTAGGAAGAAATAAAGAACACTAAAGACTTAATAGTAACTCAAATACCACCATATAACCTGTTTGATGTTCTATTAGAGTATATTCATCCTTATAGCAGTTAGTGGTCATGACTGGTCCAATAGGTAATAGTGTGGTATGGTGTCAAATCAATGACAATAATCCACTCTGATGTTATACAACAACATAATAATATCAATTCTTTAAGTTATTCTAATAGAACAGTCAGTCAGTCAACTACTCTAATAGAGCAGTTATCAATGTACAACTCAACAAGTTTAATAAATTCAAGTGCAGTGTTACACCACATATGATATCAACACCACACAATGAGGTGATAACTTACCGAACTAGATTTCTGTACTTTCTTGCCACTAGCAATATCTGGAATGTGAAACAACATCATGAGATGAACATTGTACTGAGACCTGCTCACTGTGTACAAAGCCAACTATACCAACTTAAGTTTCAGCATCACTACCGTATCTCAGGTTATCTTCAAATGGTTTTTTGTTTGGATTATTTTGAAGAGGCTCTTCTTTCAAAAATAAATTATCTCCTGCTTGTAAATAAATTGCCACAATTAAAGTTCACATGACTGGCATGAACATATAATCGCTCCATGCTCGTGTTATAGCACAGTATTAGTGGTTTAGCAGTATCATTGAACAGATGATCACAGACCTGCCATTGTTGAGAAATGACATGTGATCAAGCCAGTGGCCGATTAGAATTTGCTCCACTAGAGACTTCCCCAGACTTTCTCCAGTACATAGGGACAGGGAATAATTTTCTGTTGGCAAGATATCATGCATTTGTGACACGAATTTCCATTTGTTTTCAAAATGTACACTCTTAAAAATAAAACTTCAAAATTCGGATATTGCCTCTTGTGCAAAATTTTCAGCTTTGAAAATAACCCACTATACGGCAATTTGTCAATCAACTAATATTGACGCTGGCTTCAGAACTGACCCTAATCATTACATAATGAGACAACAGTCAGTTACTAACCTAATGTTCCATATCTCTTCTTCTTGCCCATATCAGGAATAAGATTGTGATGATCTGTGTAACACAACTATTATGATCAGAATACTACCATATATGGGTACAATCTGATATGTGCTTACAGTACAAGGTTCAATTAGTAGTGCCTGAAATTACTTTTTTGAAATGTTCTGACAAAGTGTCTGAACAAACCCAAAACTGTTCAGACATTCTTATATTTGGTCTGACATAATCAGTTGAGTTCAAATACAAGTAATAAAAAAAAATAAAATATACAGTTGAGTTGCGTTTGGAAACAGAGTAAAGTTAAAACAGTAAACCACATACACAAATGAAAAAAATTGTAAAAATGATATATAATTACAATACCCAATCATCCCAGTCTTCAAGCAGAAACTTCTCTTGTTGAAGTTCATCATCCTCTTCTTCATCACCATAATATTCAACCTCTTCAGCATCGTTATCATCATCGACAACCACCACATCACGTGTTGAAATCATTGCTGATGCACTAGATAAATGACAATCTGATGTTGCTTCTTTATGTTCAGAGCTGCAGCGCTTTTTGTAATGTTTACGTGGGCCATGAGAGGGTCTTCTTTGCTTAGCACTGCACCACAAATCTATCGCAGAATCTGGTTTGAAGTCCCGAAGTGGAGATTTATCAATATTTAAAGCTACTAGGTTGCTCAAACTACTTTGGGCAAGGGAACTCCTCTTGTTGGTTTTGATAAGGTTTACTTGAGAAAACGCTCTTTCCAGCTTACCGTTAGAAGCTGGCAAAGTAAACAAAATTTTTGCTAAAAGAAGTGCGTTCTGCCATTCTGAAGAATTGGGGCAATTAAACAATCGCCACCATGCTGATTTGTAGTCCATGGTTGGAAGTGAAATAAACTGAATGGCATACTCAATCATTGACTTGAATTCTTCTCGAATTTCACTGATATCAGCACCTGCAATTTCTAATGGTACTTTGAAGTGCTTGGCCAACCTGTCAACAGCATCCAAGGAGTTTGACTGAGAACCATCATTGTTGTCATCAGCATCCCCATCAGCATCTTCAACATCGACAACATCATTTTGCTCATCTTGTAGTAGTTTTTTCCATCCTTGAGTAGCCATCACGACTATCACATCTCGGAATAACTGCATGTCAGACCATTGTAAACGTGTACGTAACTTATTTACTACAAAGTGACAAAATTCCATGTAGTGACTTTCAAATTAAGATTTTGCTTCAACAAATCTTTTCAATTCTTGCCCTTGGTACAGGTGTTTCCCATCTTCACAAGCAACCTTTTTAACAATTGTAGAGTAAACTTCCATTTGGATATTGGATTTTTCTTAAGTTTGTCTATTTCTTTCACAGTTTTAAGTAGGTATGTAAGTGCGCTAACTATATCTAGCTCATCAGCTTGCATGCTTTTAGAAAATATTGAACATGGTGTTAAGATGTCAACAAATACGGCACATCCCAATAAATATTTCGCATCGGTCCATTTTTTTAAATAGCCAATGAACTTGCTGCGATCCACAGACTTGACTGATGAGTCTTCAGACAAAGTACAAAGGTGAGCAGTATATGCTCCAAATTTGTCTATAACCCTTTTCATAGCACTAACTTTATGGCACACCCATCGAGTGCCACAAGCTCGAATTGGCCTGGTTCCTCCCTGATCATCAAATAGGTAAACTTCTTTAAGATCAGAAACAATATTAGCCAATTCTCTACACTTTTTTGGAGATTTTTGGTATAGGTAATACAAACGCAGAAGCGTATCATCTACAGCCTTAAAGCAAGGGGTACCTGAAAGGGCATCACTGATAGCTAGTTCGGTTCTATGTGCTAGGCACCACATCCACACAACCCAGGGGAGTTTTCCCTGAACCAATCCACGCAAACCATTAGCAGCAATGTTGGAAGATGCTCCATCAGTAGCAATTCCCACCAAACCACTGCACATTTCTTGTGTGACACATGATATACCTAACAACTGAAGCCCTTGCTGAAGAGACTCAAAGAGACCTTCAGCATTTGTGTGAAGTGGTGTATGCATCAACAGGTAAGTCATTCTGGTATGTACAGTGTGGTCATTACTGTTTACATCACACCACATAACAAATACCATTTCATTTTCTGAATTTGATGCATCAGTAGACCCATCCATTAGGAGTGAAAAGAAAGATGAGCTCTGAACTGCTGACTGTACAGATAGCAGTTTTGATTCAGCTATATACTGTACAAATTCCTTTGCTGAATTTCCATTTAAGTATGAGGTTCCTAGGTTTACACCGTGTCTTATCTGCAACTCACATAATTTGGGGTACTTCTGGTAGGCGATGTGCTCAGTTGCCACAAAATACGCAATGTCAAACTTCAGTTTTAATTTTTGCCGTTCTTCCTCAGAAATCATACTTAGTGACTGTACAATTGGCATCAATGTAGTAGTATCTCTCCCTCTGCTTTGGGCTTCCTCCAACTGTAGAAGTCTCATGGCATGAAGGTGTTGATCTGATTTAGCATGATCAACTACATTGGTGGTCCGCACGCTCTCTGCTCCTTCAATCCACTTTCCACTGAAATTCTTTTTACAAACAATTCTTTCTTTGTACTTCTCATACTTTACATTTTAGCTTCTCCACAACTTTTTCACCATTTTCCCAAGATGTATCTGAATCTAGCCAGGCTAAAGTCTTGTACTCACGGTCATAGTCCATAAGCCATTTTCGAAAGGTGCCAAACTTTACTTTTCGACGCTTTGTGGAAGAGCTGCTGTCACCATCAGAGCTAGTAGTGCAAGTTCTCTTAGACATTGATGTACAGTTATCCAATACCTGAAATACATACCAACAACAGCGCATAACCCAGGTAGTCACGAATAGTTACACGTGCTTTTGCTCGCCAAACTGCTTTCTGGGCCCATAAATTAGTATACTGCTTTCAAAGTTCTTCTACTGACTAGCTACCAAAGTCCGGAAAGCACTATGCGTATATGAGGTACACTAGACTTGCTCGCCCCAGCACCCAATGAAGCAGTTTGGCGAGTATAAGTTACCAAACTTACTGAATATCGCTCGGCTCAAAAACTACAGTATACGTATACAGTAACGTATATACTAAAGTGAAACAACTGCTTTGCCACGAGGAGAAATTTTTCGTTCGTAAAATTGGCACATGCTCACGTGTGCACACTTTTTTATTTGTCGATCAGTCGGACTGGTGCTAGCACAGAAGACTTGTTCTCCCATTAGTTTCGTCACTGGATCTCGCTAATTGAAGGGCGTGGCACCTGTTTCGTTCACGAGTATTCATCCCGTTTCGTTTGGGATGAATACTCAAGAATGAAATGGGTGCCACGCCCTTTTTAAAATCACTCGCACCCGCACGAGACGACGTTGCATTTGAGCGGTATTGTGATTAGTACTGTAAATTAAATACTATACTTGTTGGCAGTGTTCTTATCGCCTTTAATACTGGCTCGGACGTTATGTCCGTACAAAATGATACTTGTTCAGACAAATACTAATAATGGTCAGAAATTGTCCGATGTCCGACCGTAATTTCAGGCTCTGAATTAGGGATCATAGAAATAACAAGTAGTGAAACAAGTGAGGTCACCTACACCTACAGATACACAACCTACTCCATGACCAAATAAGGTATATCTGTAGGTACAGGGAACATCAACTTGTATCACTACTTTTTTCTATGATCCCTAATTTGACTTAAAATTCCAAAAAAATATCTTTGAACAACTAGTTAAAATGAGAATTAAAAAGAACTGCTGAACTGCTGGCAAATTACAATATTTAGTCTTCCAGTTCATCTGCAACTTAATCTGCAATACTTTTGTCACCTTGATCTATTATGATAATTACATTAGAGATTAATAACTACATGTACAAAGCACATGCAAGCTAGGAGGGTATGGGGCATGCTCCCCGAGGAAATTTTACAAAAACAGATGCTTTGAAATGGAATCTAGAGGCTTTTTTGCCATGCAAAGTATCTTGATCCTTTCTTTTTTTAATAATAAGATAGCATAGACCAAGCAGTATAATTAGAGCAATGTTATATATTCTACTGACTGTTCTATTAGAGTATCACACTGACTGCTCAATTAGAGTATTTCAATCTTTTTATAAATTCAAGTAGCTGAAAATTGGCATTGGTTAATCACAGTGGCTCTTTGAACTACTATTCCTTTCACTGGTTTACTGCTTCCTACACATCCCAACCGCTGCACACAGATCTAAGTAGATACCACCTTCAAAATACCCAACAGTATGCCACACAGTTGACGTGGGCGAGATGTGGGTGCAGTAGGAGTAATGGCAAAACTGGAGATGCCATCTTACTAGCTTAAGTTGTTCTGCTTAGATCATGCGCGCTATATTGTGATATAGTTTCTAGCTATTGTATTGCGATATAAAAAAATATGTCTTATGTTGGCTATATCACCCAGCACTATTATGTGGCCATCTCAGCAAAAGTCTGCTTAGTTTTCACAACCATGTGTTTTGGTAATAACAAAATTTAAAACAAATGATGAAACTACACATGCTACAAAGTAAAACATACGTAAGCAAGTTTTAATCAAGCCATTACTCAAGGGAAGCTAGTCTCAAACCAATTAATTCTATATACCACCTAGTTTGCCTGCTCATGGAGAGTTTGAATATCCTCGTTTTGTTTCATTAGTCCCAACAGTGCGCATGCCACATGTGCTTCCTTATGATGCAGCAAAATTGATGTTACTTCTTTATATAAAATTCCTTTATTGTAAGTGACTACAATGATAAAACTATATTGATTCATTTGCCAATTCATGATGAACATTGTAAGCCAAATCCCAACTTTGTAGACTAATGCAAACAAAAGTTATGGCAGCGAATTTAAATGCCTGCAGCTTATTTTCATCGTACGTAGTTGCTGTATATTTAGATTTCTTTGCTCTTCTTACCATCTAGTGCTATAATTCCAAAACTGCTAACCATAATTTGGACACCAGATAAAGCTGAGAAAATAAAATGAAATTTGGAAGTTGTGTGAACCAGGCAGAATCCACTGAGATGGTCACATATTCAAACCCAAGTTTCACACACACAATCACAAATACAAAGATGATAAGTACACACCTTAGAGAAGTCCCTCTTGACCACACTACTCTTATTAGTGCTCTCCTCCACCTCATCACTGTCATCATCATCATCCAGTAGGGTAGGACTAGTAATGTCCAATGACCTCCTGGTGTTCAACTCATCTGTCTTCTTATCTGTCACTGGGTACTCTTACTCCTTAAAACTGTGGTATGAGCTAGTGGAGATGAGAGGTGTATCATAACAGAGAACTAACACATAATACGATGGACACCACACTGGTTTATCTTTTACATACAACTTCAGAGTTCTAGTTATCTGATCACTAGAGGCTTGCATAACTACTGGGTTGTCCACTGTAGTGGGAAGTGAGCTGGAGGATACCTACTGACCTTATCATACGTATGTATTACTAAACACATGCCATCTACGGATGACTGTAAACAAAGAACTGTAACTTAGATTAAACACAGTGTGAAATGGTACCCAAATAGGGGTAAAACCTACCAGACCAAAACTTTCCATAAACTCCTCTAAGTACAAGCATGCAAATCTTAGGAATGGTCAATATCTACACAACACAATTCACCATTCAATAGCATATTACGCCATGTTATGGCTCAATTTGTTCTTAATATGGTAAGTGATAGCATCAGGTACTGTGATATGCAGAACCTGAAGATAAATCCTCACACACACACACACACACACACACACACACACACACACACACACACACACACACACACACACACACACACACACACACACACACACACACACACACACACACACACACACACACTACACACACACTACACACACACTAACATGCTGCATCTGTCTGATCATTTCTAGTGACATTTGGTAGTTTAGTATATGCCTTCTCATGACGTAACAAGCTGCTACTCTTAAGATAAGACTTGTGGCTGGTGGTGGCTGTCGTGTGAGCTCTGCGATGAAATGTCGCCTCATCCGGTAACTCTGCTCTCCCAACATGTAATGGTCTTGTGGTGGTCCTGTAAGAAAGTGTGGTGAGATGTTACTATGTGAAATACATGATAACAATTACAGACTGACAATAAGTCAATATACCTGTACATATAAACAGTTCACACATCACACACACAATACACAAACAGTCACAATAAAATTGTGTATCTGTACACATAGGATGTTCTGTTGACGGAGCTGTGTAGGAAGAAATAAAGAATATAGTATTGATGATCTGACTGAAAACCTCCTAACAATATGTGGAACTATTATTAGAGAGGATTATAATGGACAATCATTGAACATTTACCAGACAACTAACTCAAATACCATCCTATTACCTATTGGACTAACCAGTGATGACTGACTGTTCTATTAGAGTATATTCATGCATTTGCAGGATGGTCTGATGTGTGTAGTGACAAGCAGTTCATAATCCACTTTGATGTTATACAACAACATAAATATATACCATGATCACATGAAACTTCAAAGGTGCTGCTGGTTGTATATAGGGCATATACACTTCAGGTGAGTATATATATACTCACCCAGTTAAGTATATATATTAAGGTTACGGGTTAGGCGCTTAATAATAGGTTATTATTTTTCGATGCGTGATAATGGTTGGTGCAATATTGGCACGAAACTCGAGCAGGTGTTAGTGAGAAGGTTGTTAACTTTAAAGCATTGTATAGCCACGTGATAATAGTGGAGGAATCGTACGAAGTGAGTGTTAATAATTTACTGCGGAAGGTAGTCAAGGTAAAATTAAGTCCCCGCAATGTGGTTGAACCGGCGTTTAGCGCTACTGCTTAATGTGGTTATTATTCATCAAAAATAGCAGCTGTCAGCCAATTAGCACTAGTTTTTTTATGGCAGTGTCAATGGGTGGTTATATTATCTAGGTCCTGTCGTGGAGACTTTGTGGGAAAACTGACTAGAAGCTGGTTAATTATTGTATCTTTCAAGGATAATGGCGATTAGTTCTGCTACGGAAATACCGCTAGTGCACTACAGTGCTGTTACAATCGGATAACAACTCAATTCGTTCGTGACGACCTAGAAATCACTAAGTAATAGCTTATTAATGCTGAATATCATGGTCTGGCTTCCCATGAAACCTGGTTTTTGATGAATAGCAACTCAACAGTTTCGCTGTTTAGTGCCTGCATTTCTGTACAAGCGCATCCCTTGTTGAGTGTATCGCCGCTTTTGGTATTTCTTGTACGTTAATATACCATGTTATTTTAGTGAGTTCTTCCGTGCAAAACGGTTAAAATAGACCTATAAGCAAAGCGCCTACAAAATTATTTAATGGGTAACCCGTAACCTTAATACAACATCAATATCGTGTCCTGTAGAAAAACTCCAATAGCAGCTTGTGGTATATTATTGATATACTACAGCAAACTAGCCAATAGAATCAGTATATCACTTGTACATTTGATATACACATCTGATTGGCTAAAATTTTTTGAAAGTGTTATAGTTGTTTTACCAGTTAAGTATGTCCGACTTGACAACTAGTGATACCATAATAACCAATGCCTGTTACCCAGCAAACAACATTTGTTGCCTAGCAACCGTTGCTAGGCAACCACCACTAATATATAAATGTTTTGACACCATAGCAACGGTTGCTAAGCAACTGCCAAAAGGTATATAACTAGGTCAGATTTAAAATTTGTTGCCTAGCAACAGTTGCTATGGATTGCTGGACCGATTTTCAAGAAGATTGCAGGCTGCAACACACGTGCATACTCCTTGAGCATGCTAATCACAAGGAATTAACTTACCAGTACTAATAATGGTGTAAAAACATTAGAAATTGCTGTTACTGCTTCCAAGTGGGAGACGAGATGTTGTATTAACATATTATACTACAGATATCATGGTATTCGAAATATATACCAAAAGATATACATATTTAGGAAAGGGTGCCATAGTGCGAGGCTTCGCCTTGCACTATAACATCTCTTCTAAGCTTGTATATCTTTTGGTATAACATATGTGACCGGATTTCACATAACAAGGCTTCCACACACACAAAATCAAACTTACGATTTTACCAGAAATGGATTGCTGGTCTAATACACTATCATATTTCACACTGTACTTCCTTCAGCACTGACAAGTCTGGTTTCTGTAGCAGCTTTCTTCCGACCCTGTCAAAGCCACGAGTGTGAGATTGGCACCATTAAATGGCCATGACTTTGTGATAATGGTGTGTAGTGAGCTGGGACTTCACAGAGAGCTCGCCAATAGTGTTCTCAGTCAATTTGGAGTAGTTTGAGGGCCACGGAGAGCCCAAATTTGGCCTCTGGATTCCAATCGTCTTCTTACTCCATTTTATACCCGTATATTAAGACCACCGTCCACCCCCACCCTCCCACCCTATTACTACCATCTGTGATGTTATTACCCACTCGAAAAAAGCTGCTCAAAACAGGGCAAATGTTGGGTATCAGAAATGTATACACCCACTTAGTGATAGCTAGTAAACAGATGAACAACTGGTGCAAATTTTGTTTGCACAGCTGTAGGCACTGGGAAGTTATTACACAATGATTCCTTAAAATCGCTATATCTCCTAACAAAGCTTTGTGCATCGAAGCCTTGTTTTGTCAAATTCAGTCACATATACATATATATATATATATACCTACCTGGGAAGTCATGTGACAGATTACTTTGTCACGATTTTGGGCTGATAGCCTAACGTGGGCGGACGAATGGCGCCCACACTAACTAGCATGATGACTAATCACCCAGAGACTCGGGCTAATAGCCTTTGTCACGCTAGGCAATCAATCACCTCAGCCAGTAAGTAAGAAGTAAAAGTGAAATAAAGCCTGTATTAAACTTCTGCACAGGTAAACATTGCACTTCTTTTCAGTGGTCTGAAATATGGGTGTGGTGACTCTCCACAGACTTTGTGAATTACCTTCCCTTCAGGGTTTTACAGGTGTTTAGCAACTGAAAAACAATGGTGCAGGCCTCGTAGACTACTAGGAATAGCCTATCCCTTGGAGTTGTTGAAAGGGGGCATATCCCTTACATATGTGAACGAAAATGAAGATAAGCTTTTTATTTGAGGCTTTGTCAAGAGAATTTGTGAAAAAAAACATGATAGTCAACAGTTTAGAAGATATTTCTGTACGTAATATGTTGGTAAAACTGGTTTGTTTAACTAGCGCTTCTTTAGCAGTGCATAGTGTAATTAAAAGAATTTAAAATTTTCATGAATTACCAAATACGAGAATCACACACTAATAATAATGTATTATTGCACAACCAAAAACCCTATTGGTTATAACAATAAAAAAGTTGATAAGTTCCAGATGACTTAGCTAGCTGCATGGCGCCTGGTCTTCACAAGTAACACAACATACATGTAGCTTGTTTTTCTTTGAACTTGTTACTTATTTTGTAATAATACTTATGACAGGTGAATTCTCACGTACTACATCCAAAAAAAGAATGGAACTGGAATTATTTTTTCACATGAACTCCTGTAAATGGGTAATATGTTTCACTTTCAGTTCTATTCAGTTGGTTACACAACATCACAAAATGAATAACAGTAATAATCCGGTCTCTATGACAATGTAGGGAAGCCACCACAAATCAACATCTTAATTGTGTTGTCAGTGAAAAGAAATGGGATGAAAGGAGGACAAAGGTAAGTCCATGATGTGTCTATTGTACATACTGCAGTATGCTAACAAGTGCCTGACAGACTGAAGCAACTTCTAATAA
Source organism: Dysidea avara (assembly GCF_963678975.1). Classification (NCBI taxonomy): domain Eukaryota; kingdom Metazoa; phylum Porifera; class Demospongiae; order Dictyoceratida; family Dysideidae; genus Dysidea; species Dysidea avara. The sequence goes on along the minus strand of NC_089273.1, from coordinate 2,434,985 downwards.
TATTGAAAAAGCACATACATAGTTTTAGCTGTTATTGAGGTTCCCTTCTCTGAAGGTATCAGTCAGTCAGTGAGACAGTCAGTCAGTGAGGCAGCATAGCTAAGTGGTTAGGGAATCTGCCTGGTGATCGAAAGGTCCCAGGTTCAATCCCCGGTTACGCTACTTTGGTTTTTGTTGTTGTTTCCTTGAGCAAGAAACTTTACTCACACTGCTTCAGTTACACAGCTGTTAATGGGGACCTGGTGGTCTAGTGTCAACTGGGGAAGCAGCCCACCCAGCTGTAACATCAATGGGTACCTGGTGTTAACTGGGGAAGCAAATGTCTAACTATCCTTGTCTCGCTTAGCAGTGTTGAGGCCATTGTGGAACTCTGGGTTCCGCGACCTCTCTCTATGAGACCTGGACAGTCCTCCTGTGGGTTACTGGCCCTGCCCCAGGAGGATTTGCCTGCACAAGGCTCAAGCACCTGAGTAGTGCACAGGCATCCCAGTGCTGGCTTACTGGGTGGTAATAGCTGTGTTTAGCTGTGTTTTGTACAGCTGCTGTAGGCTTTGTTATGCAGTCAGTCAGTCAGTCAGTCAGTCAGTCAGCCAGTCAGGCAGTAGAAAATTCTCCTGGATTAAAAATAATGTACCAAGGCACGTTTGGGCTTGGTGATACTGTACCTAACCAATACTGCCAAGGTGTCATGAGTATTGTGAGGGTGAGATTGGTTTATAGAAAATGTTGTTTTTTTGGTGCACACCTTCATGATCCATAATATAGAGTTTTCCTAACTGTATGATAAACACACGTACATACACATGTACACATGTGCATGCACACACGCATACACCCATGCACACACATATATATGCACACACGCACATAAAAACACATCCACTTACCACTATCCAGGATTCCAGAAAATAGCAACAGTTTGGCCTACAGTGAACTAAACACAACTGTAATAAATGCTATTGTAACTGAATGTCAGACATAAGATAACAAAATGTGGAACTTGACATAATTTCAATACCATATATGGTACATACAGTATGCACACATGTTAATGAGAGGAATAACATTTAGCCCTCGATCTCACTGCCACAACTGCCCTATGGCATAAACGACCATAGCATCACATTCTAAGTGCTCTGTAACTTCAGTCAAGAATTTTAGTAACTCCTGCACTTACATATCTTGTAGTGGCCACGCCCTTAAGTGAACGGGAACAGGGATAATTGGCCTCTCTGCACTATTGCGTGATTAGATGATGCAATCACATACTTTTGGAATGTTGATAACAAGTATTGTAGACGATTCTTCGCAGTGATAATGGCACTACTAATAAAGAGAAACGGTAAGGAGAAGGATTGTATAGGTTGGAGTGGCATGTTGCTACTTCTTTTATGCCTCTAAACAGTGACCTCGTGTCTGTATGTGCATGTGCACTTGCTCAAATGCTGAAAACCAGACTTGGTGACCATCACTTCAACCATAAACAGGTTAGCGATGTTTATTGTGTTATTAGAAACAGTGGTAGCCTGCAGAGTTGTGAAATTTCACGTTTGGTTTCACTTAATCCAATTTTTGCCCTTAAAAGTTGTATGATGACTCTGTGGTTGCTCTTGTGTAAACAGCAACTTGATAATCGAATTCCTTATTCTATAGCAAGTAAACTGATATAGTTTTATAGGATTATATGGTATTGTAAGATATTGAACTGTTTTATTTGATAGTGTGATTATGTAATGGTGATTTTTGTAGTTGCATAACTTGTAGAGTAGGCACATCTTGTAGGTGTTGTAACGCTGCTTTAGGAATTTTGATTTTGTTGTTGTGTACTGTAAGGTTAGGAATTTTTGTTTGTTTTTCTGCATGTATGTTTTGTAATATAGGATAGAATTTTGTGCATAGTTTTGTACCTATAAATACTTTGAATCAATAAATAAAAGTTTAGTTTTTGTTAGTCAAAGCTCAGTGAACTATTTACGAGTAAAGTCCAGCGTGACAGAGTTAGCCCCACTGTGACAGAGTTAGCCCCACTGTGACAGGTATAATATGCAAGTTATAGCAGTTTAAAAGCAGATTGGAGGTGGCGGTGAGGGGTTTTGACATTAAATTTAGTAATACAAAGTCTTCTTGTTCATTATGAGGTAACATTCCAGTTTGTACAGATAACAGATATTAGTTAGTTCACTGTACATACAGTAGTACATTGAATGAGCTCTTCTTGTCTACCTGAACTGTATTCTAATTCATTAACTATCAAGCTAACTAAACATATTTGAAGCTACTAGCTAACTGAGGCATTAAATAGTTGATCATTGAATGTGAATTGGCCAAGCAGTCAATTATATCAATTCTTAAATGACTGTTCTATTAGAGTATTTGAACAGAACTTTGTATAACAGAATTATTTTTCAGTTCAAGGAAGACCGTTTGTTTCAGACAATAAATATAATCTTCTAGCAGTTGCTGTTGACATCATTTACACAGCACTACAAGATTTTATTATACTGTACGTAGCAACACTTCTCCAAGTAGGCCAGTGAGAAGGTTTTCGATCAATGTGTACAAAATTATGCAAGTTATCCCTCCTAACATTGCCATGCAGGCCCACATTGTGTAAACACACATTCCCCACAAAGTTCTATGTGGGCTTAAGGATTAAGGTACTTACCCTATTAGGAATGTCCATATCAACACTATCACTAATGTTTTGTTGATCACCTTCACCCAGTCATCTTTGAGTGACACAGTACAAGCCTGTACTGTGTCACACAAATGAAGCCCATACATTTATATGTAGAACATTAAAATACACTTTAGGCAAAATACTCTAATAGAACAGTCACTTCCACAGTTTGGATAATCGATGGTCAGATAACGGAGAGACCGCTGTATACAAACACACATTCACCCACACATAAAATACATTATTATATAATACAAGCTGACTAACAAACAATACAATAGAGTGGTCCCTCCATAATCTGGTCATCGAACAATAGAAATGACTGCTCTATTAGAGCGTTTTGACTAAGGTGTGCTTTTATTAAAGTAATTGAACAACATTCTGGATTATGTACTGAATGTGTCCTCAAGTGTCCACATTAACAGGTTCCAGTGTAATATGGAACAGAACAAGGAACCCCTCTCCGACTACTGTCTATTGGATAATGACTTACTAAATACAAGCACATGTGACTTACCATAATGTCTTCTTTCTCATCCTCTCCAACAATCAAACAATCATTGATCTTCTGTAATAGTAATAAACAAATGATGAATTATTTGTGTGTTTAACCATACGTATGTCAGTATATACAGTAAACAGTCCTTGTATATACAAATAAATATGAAATATAAACCACACACACACACATGTACGCACGCACGCACGCGCACGCACGCATGTACACACACACTATACACGCACACATGTACTTCTGGTATTAGTAAATACTTCAACACTCTCTGGACAGATTTCAACAGGTAGGCTCCTAATGGTAACATGTGTCCAAGTTTCTGTTGACATTTCTGTACAATAATACAATATAGTAATCACATCATATCATACACTATCAATAAACAGCTGTGAAATCTAGAGGACTTCGTAAGCTGTATTATAACAATAACTACACACATGGCACAAAGAAAGATAACCCTCAACTTACAACACAATACTACACAGACGGTGTACACAGAACACACAATACTCCCTAGTTTATGTCATCACCATAGACACAGTACAACTCAACACTAACAGTACAAAAGATATGGGACACTACAATAATGTCAACATAGGTCATGGGATAAACAGATTAACACCTTAGTGATATTCATAACAACAAGCTGACTGTATGTGAACACTTCTCTACCATAGTAATACACACAGACAGACAAATGGACAGACAGACACAGTTACATACATTATTGTGTTGCTTGTACATGAAGTGACCTTCTTTCTGCTTAGTAGAGGAAGAAGTGTCTCTGTTGTCAACCTGATACTAGTATTGACTAGCTTGCCACCGAGAAACCTGAATGTGTCCAGTAGTAAAATATAGTGTTAAATACTTGAAATAAAATAGGTGTAAGTATAATTATATGTGCAACGGTGGTGGCGTATGTTATATGACATCACACACACACACGCGCACCCACGCACGCACCCACCCACGCACTACACTACACACAGCCCAAATTGAGAACACATTTTTTGTTGACTGCAATAAAGTGAGTACAGAGAGGAACCTTAGTTAAAAGAAAATTTTACAGATCAAAAATTCTTTAAAATTTTGCTACTACATATCAACAGACACACAACTTCACACTCTACACAACTCATCACATTATTTTGTTGCTACAATACTGGACCTTGCTGGGCCTTAAAAATCCTATCACTTCATTACAACATACAAGGTGTGTTGTTCCTCTGGTATACACTGGACACTTTTATACACTATGATGTGAGCAGTAATTGTGGGTTTGAGTTTGTGTGTGTTATGATGAGGTGGAGTTGTTAACAACATGTCATTTGTACCCTAACAGGTAGAACAGGAGTGTCAGTTCTCCATTTAATATAACTGTGTAGATTACTTCCCCAGTTAACACGAGGTCCCCATTAATAAAGCTGGTCATTTTCTAACTCTTAAAACCCACACATATAATATACCTTAGTAACAATGTACTGAAAAATACACACACTGATAAATCAACTTTTACACGTAACCTCAAACAGATTACTGTCACTATGGAACACAATTTGTGCTATTATATTTGTGATGTAATAAAGAATAAAATGTTACCTAGGGGTTTACCCTGTGACCAAGTCAAAGGTTGCCACGACAACAATATTTATACAATTCAAACATACATGCTACAAACTATTCATAACTCCTTCCCAGTTCACTACATTGAGCTGATAATGTTACAACATCTAAAACTGATGTGAGTTGAACATTAATAAATTGATTACTGTGTCATATTTATTCACTATCGGTCTAGTCCTTCATAACAAGTCAGTGAATGTTGTTACAATTATTTATCCTTTTCTGAGTACACAAATTATATGTTTTCTATTGTTGGATGGTTTTAGGGTTTGTACATTTGTTCCAGCTCTACCATATGTACATGGTCAACACATGACTACTACAGTACTACCTTCACACAGGCGTATAATATTTGTATAACACACTACACACAGACAGACTCACCTGTGATGGTAAATATCTAGGATTAGATAGGAAACTGAAGGATTATTAATGGTAAATCTGGACATGTATGACCTAATCTCTTAGACCTATATCATCTGTGTCACTATCTGCCTGAGGGGACTGCTCCTCCCTGCCTATCACATGATCTACATAATCCTAACCCTTACACCCCGTTCACACTACCCTCTAACCCGGGTAGAGTACGGCACGGCTTGAAACAAACTGGAGTGTGAATCAATCGAGCCGTGCCGAACTGGGTCCAGCATGGCACGACAAGGAGAGGTGGGCTGGCACGGGTTGGCCCTGAGTTGACTCAGGATAGCATACAGTTTGAACGCATTCCGAGCTGGCCAAGTCATGTTAACAATATAACTTGTTTCTGTTGGCCACACAGCAAGTATATTCTATGTTCTAAAACTTTTCTTCAAAATGGCTATGACGTACCGTAGTTCTAGTAGACTTTGTGACAATTACGCTCGAACGACGTGTTAATAATCCTGGAGAAAGGAGCATCCACTAGCTTAAACATGGTGTCTCTAGCATTGTACGGCTTATTTCAGCTGGTTCTACACTTCCTTGCTACAATTCTAGTGTCTTTTTATTAAGCGTCTAAATAATCAAAAGCTCATGCGCTTCTCTTAGCTAATTATTATTCGGCGCTCGCACTATCGAGCTCGTGTCAGATGCAGTAGTGTGAACAAGTGCCAACCCGAGTTCAATAACCCGAGTTGAAATCACTCTGGCTAACCCGGGATAGTGTGAACGGGGTGTTAGGGTATATAACACTGGTCCACTATTCTATGTCTCTACGGCCCCAACCTATTCATCACTCATAAGACTTGTTAGATGAGACTGGAACACCATCTAACCACAGGGTGTTCTGTATCTGTCATCTTGTTGAGATCATGTGATCTGACTATCTTGTACTATTGGTGGTGGTCAGCACTACATGAATCAACCTGTAACGGAACGAGACACGTATGACAAGTTAGTCAGTATGGTGTGTGTAGAACTACTCTATGATGACCATGGAATTGTAACACATTTATGAAATGAGCTACACAAGGACACAGTTATTAAACTACACTACTAGTGTACATGGTTGAGAGGTAGAGGATGACAGATATACTACACAGTTAACAAAACTATATCATTGACTATGACACAATTGTGTAGTCAGTCAAACACACAAGATAAACAAGTGGTTAGTGACATGTATCATCCTGGAGGTAATATTTGTAGACCAACATGTAACCATCAATACATTAGTTACAGGACAAACAGGTTTCCAGTTTGAGATAGTCAAACCCTCCTCCAGGGCGATTTATCACAACAGCAGCTGAACAACAAATGTTGATTCTTGCAATAAACCCTCTGTCTGCTGGTCTAAGCTGTCTGTCGACACATGAACAACTCTGGCAGTTGTGGGAAACACATTTATTGTTTCCAGTCAACCAACACTGGAATGTCCATGTACCACTCATACACTCAACTGGGGCAGGACTAGTAACACACAGGAGGACTGCACAAGTCTTACAGATAGAGGACACACAACCTGAAGTTCCAGAATGACCACTAAAACACTATTCAACACAAGGATAGGTTATACAGTTGACATGTGAGCAGATTTCTTGTTCAAGGTAACAACAGTAACAGTAACTGAGCATTGAACTTGGAACCTTTCAATTACCAGTTAGTTGGTATAGCCACTTAGCTATGATATCTCACACAATGCATGCACACACTCAGATGGACAGACAGACAGATACACACAGACAGACAGACAGACAGATACACACACACAGACAGACAGACACACCAAATCTGCACAATAGCAGCTTCAATCACATGATGATGTGTAAAATGGCCTAATGTGACATTAATGTTAATCTCAGAATCAGTAGTTGCCATGACAACATTACATCAGTATCATACACAGGTAAAATGACATCATCATAACAAAAAATTGTTATGCACAGTGAAACCTCTAGGACCATGAAATTGGACCTACTAGATGTGGCCACATGGAAATACCTTACACAGTGAAAATCACCTTTAGACTCTATTTAGGCTGTTTTGGGTGAGTAATAAATCTCATATACTCCACCTTGTTTTCTAATATACTTCACGCCTTCAAGCACAATATGACATATGCTCAAAATCGGGTTTGTCCAATCGCTATGCATTGTTCACGTGCAGTGATTTAACGAGCGTGATTATTTAGTCACGTGAGGACGCATAGTTGCCATGGCGCTAGTATTATCGTAAGAAAACCAGCCACCGCTTAGCCAAGCCTACAGCAGAAACAGCTGTGGATGAGGTAAGTAATCTGAGTGAAATGTGAAATAGAGTCTAAAGCAGTTATACGGGCACAATGAGTCTATGAAATTTATAAACTCTCAGGCCCTTAGTAGCACCCTCGCTTCGCTCGTGTGCTACAGCCCGGGCCTTCGGGTTTATAAATTTCATAGACTCCACATTGTGCCCGTATAACTATTATTTACAGAATAGCCTTACTCCATTCAGCATTAATTCATCAATTATAGCATTAAAATAAATGCCATAACTTGAACTTTTTGTTTGCTAGCCTGCATGTCTGCCACCTGACCACAGTCACAAGGCTAGAGGCCAAACAAAGCAGCACACAACCACCACTATATGCCACAACAACAAACTCACTGGTGGGATGAAGAGGAGGTTGGAAGGCTTCTCAAGTCACATGACAAATAAGGGTATTTTTTACATTGATGGAAATAAATTATTATGATCATTGATTAGTCTGTGGCTTATTACAGAATTTTTAGCACCTGTACATTAGGCAACAGGCACGCCCCTTGCTATTCTACATCCTTGTGTTTAAATAGAACTAGTGTACCATTTTTTACCCAAAAGACATGAAAATTTTGGAAGAGTTACTGTAATAATTTTGCTATAAAAGAGTGCTTGCGGTTTTTTGATAGCAACTTTGGGTGACAAATAGCATGGAAGTGAAAGGAAAGATTGGTGGCAGTGTCAAACTGGAAGTTGAGTATCTGATGATTGAGAAGCCAGAAGACAAAAATAAAAACACACAATAGTTTGTACTGTTTTGTATAGTGTATCATGAAAGTATCAAGGCTCTAGTGTGTAAACTCTAAGACTAGTTCTAGTTTAAAGGGAAAAATTATAACTTGCATTCTACAGCAAATTAGCAGTTGGGTTTGGACTAAAGTGTGTTCTAGTGCTTATATCCAGTAACAAAGTACAGTATATTTGTCCAAACCATTTGTGAGTTGTGGAAATTTCATGGGAGCCATACATGAACTATACCTTTAATAAGAGCTACGAAATTTGTGTTGATCGCATTTTTGAGATTGTAAGGCAGGGTATAACATGAAGGAGGGAAGCAACATTGGATGTTGGCCGTGAGAATCTCATTTCTAGCCTTCTTTGTGGTGGCCAGTTGCTGCTATCGTTCATCTGGAGGCTTTCTTCATCTTTCTAGTCTCGTGTGACCCTGACTACGACGCATGCCAATGAAGTACGCTGCATAGAATGACTTCTTGGGTGTTTATTCATAGTGTTTTCTCAGGTGTGACTCATCTCTCTATCTTTCTAGCTTTTCAACAAAGACATTTACAGCATCTGTGACCTGGTGTGTAATCTCACGTGATTTATACTTAGCCCAAGTTTAAAACTAACCATTCAGTGGGGCTTAATGGGGCTCATTGTGCCAATCCCATATACGTACTTGTCATATTTCATCAATCAGGAGGTATTTCAGTACCCAAGAACGTCCAGTACATTTTTCAATGCAGACCATTGGGCTCACGTGCACGCTTCCAACCTCCTCTGGGTGGGATGTGCCTTTTGTATTCCTGATGAATGTCTGCCTTCTGTGTTTTGTCATTTCTTTTATCTTCAATTAAATGATCCTCTTCTATCCAGGAAACCATACAAAGACATTAATTTTCCATATCAACACTTTCCTTGAAAGAGCATATCTAGATGCTACAAAACTATTTGAAGTGCTTAACAGACTGGTAGTCGCTAAGCTGTGCTGCTTTTAAAACAATTGCCACACCCCTTAAAGATCAAAATGTGACACGACAATCTAGCTTCATAGGAAAACAAGGTGTTGTGTCATGTCTACTAGCTTGATCTAATGTGTAGCTTAGTGGCAAGATCGAGATACCACACTAACATATTTCATAGCTAGCTCTGGTAAAAAAGAACCAAACTAGTGCAATAAAAATTGTGACCTAATTTTATAAAACCGTCGATATCCGTACAATTTTCAAAATGCATTTTATTTGTTCTTTGTTTTCTACAGGGACAGAGGAATGGACTAGCTAAGTTTCAGCTTCCTAAGTTAAGCAGCATTGGAAATACAGCACTAGACAGTCGGACGAGCAAATAATTTGATATGTACAGAAACTATCGAGAAAAGAATCTACAGACGCTTACATAAACCATCATAACTTACTGATACAACGACGTACAGAATTGAATCTTGGCTCATTGTGTTTGCCATGAATTTGTGCATCCACCAAGGTATAGTTTGTCCCCAGGAATGCTTCTTTGTTCGAGAAGGAAGGCAAATTCACTGAAAAACGATCGTCGGTAAATTCTTTTGTCACCGCAACATAAACAAACGTCTGTTACATTGGAATCTTTTCATGTATGGAGATGAAACAAAGATTTTTGTACTTCCTATGAACAGGCGAACACGATGATGCCCAGGATTTGTCCATTGGCGACTTAATTCGTCCACCAGCGAGGCGATACAAACTTGCACAATTTTTTTTCTGGAGCTTGCGTTTTTTACCCATAGTTTTTAAATGCATTTTATTACAAAAGTATTGTTGTGCGTATATTGACGGTTTTCCAAAATTCGCTCACAATTATATAATTTAAAAATGAGGTATGCTTCCAGCAATAAAACAAGAGATGATGATAGATGTGAGGGAAAATCCCTAGTTTCGTACTTGGAATTGTAGCAAAGTGGGGAAACCCTACTTTTGAATCCATCATCTCTTGTTTCACTACTTCTTATTGCTGGAACCACACATACCTCATTTTTAAATTATATAATTTTTATTTACAATAAATTTTATTGCACTAACTTTAAGGTGGTCACTATAATGAGCTTGTCTCAGGGAGGGTAGGACAAGCTCACGTTAATACGTAATAACATTGCGCAAATACTGAAAGTATTTCACATGAGCTGAATAGACCCTGTACAAAAAGTAGAGGGAGGGGATTGACGGGGATTAATACATATGTAACACTGTAGACACTTGATTAATAGTTTATGTAGTGTTATGTAATAGGAATGATGTAATTATGTATGCTGTAATGTAGCTCACGTGTAGAATGTGAGAAGAGAGTCAAAAAGCTTCTTGTTTAGTGTTGTAGCTCGCTCGCTTGCTGACAGATTAGCTCACATATCGTTACATTTGGGGGCTTGTCCGGGGAGAGAAGAAGCGCGATATTGAAGTTTGCTTCCCCCCCGACCGATCGTCTGAACATTGCAAGAATCTTTATAACCACTAGAGAAAAAGTCGTGGTACCGTGGCATTGTTATAACGGTACCTGTGAAGGCGAGTCATTGGTGTTAAGCGAACTGTTGTTTGTTTGCTGTTAATAATATAGGAGCTACGCCAGTGGTGATGAGCAGGGAAGCACTGAGAACCCAGCTGGACGCTATGCGGCTGGAGGTTCAGGCTCTACAAGTGGAAAACCGGAAGCTGAAGGAGCAGCTGGCAGGAGGACCCGAAAAGGAACTGGAATTAACACAACAGCTGGTGTGCATCAGGGAGGAGAATTTGCGTCTTGAGAAGGAACTAGACGAGGTGACTGGGGAGTTGCAGCGACAACAAGAAATTAATGAACACGATGAATTAGTACAACAGCAACAGGCGCTAGTAGCAGCTGAAGAGAACAATAGGCGCCTTTCCGAGCAGCTGTCACAACAAGAAGTAGCGGCTAGGGAATGAAACTAGCAAATGGGAAGCCATAGAGAGGCGACTGGTCCAGCAGATTGACCTGCTACTATCCCAGGCTGCAGATAGCAAGACAAGTGTGAGGCACCAGGTTAACACTAGTGATCAAGTGAGTGGGCAAGTATTGTGCAGCAATAACTTTGTGACCACACCTCATTCCATACCAACACCTAACATTTGTGGGTCTGTAATCACACCTCACATTCCTCCCATGGTAAACCTAGTATCAACACCATCCAGTTACACAGGTAACAGTCACCACTCATTTATTGGCCCTAATTCTGTCACCCCTATTCAATCATCTTCTGTTGTTCCAAGCACCATCACTAACCACTTGCTTATTGGCTCTAATTGTACCACCCCTATTCAGCCTGTTGTCACCAGCCCAACCACCAGCCATGGTATTGGTACTGGGGTCACCACTGTTATCCCCCCTTGGTACTCCATACCTTCTGTACACCCAACTACTTCTTGGCCTGTGTCTGCTACCGGAATGTCAGGTGGTACTGTTGATAATCTGTCATTAGCACTGTTGTCCCAACAGATCCCATCCTTACCTAAGTTTAGTGGGGATACTCTGGAGGGTGATGCTGAAAGTTTCACTGACTGGATAGAGCAGCTAGAATTGATTGCTGAAGCTTGCAGATGGAACAGCCAGTCTAAACTAGTGAATCTAGTGACTAGACTACGGGGCCAGGCCTACAGCTTTTACCGTTCGTGTACAGCAGATCAACGTGCTAACTATGATACTCTGGTTGCTGCCCTTAAGGAGAGGTTCACTCCCATCCAGATTCAGTCTGTTCAGAGTAGCAAGTTCCACGAACGGAAGCAGTTACCTGCAGAAACAGTGGACAGTTATGCCCAAGATCTCAAGAAGCTATATTACAGGGCCTACGCTGGTGCTCAGAGAGGAAGCAAGGAAGCTGAGGCTATGGGCAGATCCGTGTTAGCATACCAGTTTGTGGCAGGTCTGCTGCCACACTTAAAGTCGAAATTGGTTGGATGCGATGGAAGGCTTGAGGAGCTCTTGATGAAAGCTAGGTTTGAGGAAGCCAGATATCGTGATGTAGTGGCCCCAACCAGCAAACAGTCACCAATAAGTGGTAAAGCACAAGCAGGGCATAATACTCCAAGAGAACCCCCCCCCCCCCCAACAGAAGCAAGCATATAGCAGTACCCGACCAACTGAAATAAGAAGATGCTACTACTGTGGAGGCACCAATCATCTCCTACGAGAATGTCCTCTGAAGGGTAGATCTGCTCCGAGGGAGGCTGGAGGAAACTCTAGAGCTAGTGGTTCAGCCCCTGGTAGGGATGCAACAGCGAGCAATTCTGGTAACACGACTATCACCGATGCACCACGTATGGTAACTGCAGAAGATATTAAAACTCCAGCTACATCCAACAACAGTGCTAGCAACAACAGCCAGAATAGTGTGACGGATACCGTGGACAAGCTGGTAGCTGTATTACATGGGGTAGAACCGCCTCAACAAGTTGTATCGAATGTTGTACTAGGGATAGTTCCAACCAGTGAGGTACACTTGGATGGAGTGCCAGTGAAGGCTTTGTTAGATACTGGATCACCAATCAGTATCACCTCATTAGATTTTTTCTTGAAGGTGTGTGTACAAAACCGCAAGCCTAGTGAATCTCCAGAAGAGTGGGGGGAAACTTTAAAGCAACGATTACAGAAACCAACGGTGTCCTTACGCAGTTATGGAGGTGGTGAGTTAAATGTTGTTAGCCAAGTGAAGTGCTTTGTCAGTAGAAAGGATTTTGTGGTGGAAACTGTTCTCCAGGTGCAAAGGAAGGCCCCTGTGGATCAGCTACTGGGTACGGACACTCTTACGAAGCTAGGGTTCATATTCTCCAGGCTTGAGAGGGATGGTAGAGCAACCAACCTTCTTCCAGAGTTGAAGAGTACACCAAGTGATATTACTCATGCCATTTCTGCCCCTGCAGGTGCAGCAGAGCAGGAGTCACCTACTAAAGTGGCCAAGGTAGCTACTGTTAAGCTGATTCAAGCTACCCGCCTTCCCGCTCATCATGTAAAGCTGGTACGTGCCAGTGTGGATAATCCTGAGTTATTTGGCTCTGTGTGTTTGTTTGAACCGAACCTACTAGGACTGCACCACCAAGGTGTTACAATGTCTGATGGATTGGTGGATGCTAAAGGGCTATAATTTTACTTATGAATAACCAGGGAGTAGAGCCGGTACAATTAGGAGAAGGTAATGTAATTGGGCAGCTTAAATTGGCTAGGCTAGTCAAGACCACATCTGATGTTGATGATAATGTCCCTGACGATTGTAAGGTCAACACATGTGAGGATGCAGCTGTGACTGAGGAGCCAATGGTAGCTAGCATACAGGGTACCTCTCGTGTAGAAGAGCTATTTAGTCAGCTGAACCTTGAGAGTACTGATCTAAGTACTACTGAACTGCCACAGCTGAAGGAACTGGTGAGAGAATTTAGTGGCTTGTTTGCACTCAGCAGTGCTGAATTAGGTCGGACATCACAGGTAGAACATCACATTAATACAGGTGACCACCAGCCAATCAAGCAGTTACCCAGGAGAGTGCCACATTCTCTTAAGTCAGAAGTGTCCCGTCACATCCAGGAAATGCTAGATAACAATGTCATTGTCCCTTCCCACAGCCCATGGGGTAGCCCCATTGTGTTGGTTGCCAAAAAGGATGGTGCAACACGATTCTGTGTTGACTACCGGAAACTAAACGCTGTGACTAAGATGGACGTGTACCCCCTGCCCAGAATCGATGATTCGCTGGATCTCCTTGCGAGATGCCGATACTTTTCTACCTTGGACCTTGCCTCGGGATATTGGCAGGTGGGGATGAACCCGGACTCACAAGAAAAGACTGCCTTCATTACCAGTAATGGCCTTTACGAGTTTACGGTCATGCCGTTTGGGCTATGTAATGCGCCCGCAACCTTTCAGCGGCTGATGGAAAGTGTGTTGGCTAAGATTGCAAGGGAGAAGTGCTTGGTTTATTTAGATGACGTTCTAGTGATGGGTTCCACGTTAGAAGAGCACCTGAGTAACCTTCGTGAAGTACTCACCCGTTTGGCAGAGGCAGGCCTCAAGCTGAAACCGAGCAAATGTAAGTTAGTACACAAGAAGGTAGAGTACCTTGGGTATGTTGTGTCTAGTAGTGGTATAGCAGCTGACCCTAAGAAGATTTATGCTGTTGAGAATTTCCCAAGGCCGACAGACTTGAAGTCATTGAGGTCATTCCTGGGGTTAACTTCGTACTACCGTCGATTTATACCTAACTACTCTGTCATAGCTCAGCCTATGTACAAGTTGACCCGCAAGGATGTACAATATCAGTGGTGTGGAAGATGTGAAGAGGCCTTTACCCGGTTGAAACAGGCCCTCACGAATGCCCCAGTGTTGGCCTATCCCTGCTTTGAAGATAGTTTTCTGTTGGAAACTGATGCATCAGGAGAAGGACTGGGAGCTGTCTTATCCCAGCGTCAAAATGATAATACGATCAGACCAATTGCCTATGCCAGCCGTACCCTGCAATCCCATGAGAGAAACTATGGTATCTCCGAATTGGAAGGCCTGGGGATTGTGTGGGCTGTTAAGCATTTTAGACATTACCTGTATGGTCATCACTGTACAGTATATACAGATCATGAGGCACTGAAATCATTGTTGCACACACCTCACCCTTCTGGTAAGCTTGCTCGATGGGGTATGGCTTTACAGGAACTAGACTTAACGATTGAATATCGTCCTGGAAAAGGTAACCAGAAGGCTGATGCGTTGTCACGATATCCAATATCTCTGCTAAGTAATGATGTTTTGGATGAGCCTGCATCAGCAGTAGTGGCAGTGGTGGGAGTCTCAGACCATCACGAGGGGGAACAGGATAGAGAAGGAACTTTAGCAAACAGGCAGAGGATGGACCCCTACCTCAGAGAAGTCATCATTTATCTGGACAACGGTGTTTTGCCAGAAGATGAAACCAGAGCCAGAGAGCTAGTGTTAGGGAGATCACAGTATGAGATACTGGATGGGGTGCTGTACAGAGTGGAAGCTGATAAGAGTCTGAAGATTGTGGTACCAGCGAGTGACCGTGAAAGACTATTTAATGAAGCACACGCTGGAGAATTTGGAGGGCACTTAAGAGAAGTGAAGATATACTCCCAACTAAACCGCCATTACTGGTGGCCAGGTATGCGGCGAGACATTGTTAGCTGGTGTCGTGCATGTCTTGTATGTGCTTCACGTAGTGTAGGGAAGCCGATTAAGCCATTGCTTACTCCAATACCAGTCGGTGGCCCTTTTGACAGGGTTGGTGTTGATGTTCTCCAATTACCGAAGTCAAGTAATGGTAATCGCTATGCCATTGTGTTCATGGATTATCTTACTAAATGGCCAGAAGTATTTCCCTCTCCTGACCAAACAGCTCCTACCATTGCGAAGCTACTCGTGGAAGAAATCATTAGTCGCCATGGTGTTCCCAGAGAGCTATTGTCTGACCGAGGTCCTTCGTTCCTATCAAAACTGTTAGGTGAAATTTGCTTGCTAATGGGGATCAAGAAAGTGAACACCACTGCTTATCACCCACAGACAGATGGGCTCGTTGAAAGGTTCAATAGAACACTCTTGGATATGTTAGCTAAGAAAGTGAAGCCAGGAGGCCAAGACTGGGATTCACGTCTCCCTTTCATACTCTTTGCTTACCGCACTACCATTCAACAGTCAACATTAGAATCTCCCTTCTTTTTATTGTACGGCAGAGACCCACAGTTACCAGTTGAGGCCACCTTGTGTCCTCCAGTGGCGCGGAACCCAGTATGCACTGATGACTACAAAACTGTGATGATGCAGAACTTGTCTGCAGCATGGAAACTGGCCCAAGAGAATGTTCATAAGGCCCACAGCAAGCAGAAAAGACAACATGATAAAAAGGCTAGAGGAGCTACCATTAACCCTGGAGACAGAGTCTTTGTTTACATGCCAGCTATCCGTACTGGACCTGCATATAAGCTGACTAGACCATATAAAGGTCCATACCGTGTTATTACCACCCAACCTAATGGGGTGGAACTCAGATCTATAGACAACCCGAAGGATCCGACTATTCGAGTGGCATTGAACAGGGTACGACATTGCCCAAATATGATCATAGACAAGGAAGAGACAGTAGTAAGTCCAACTATTGCTGAGGGGGACACTAGTCCAGCTATTGATGAGGGAGACACTAAAAAACCTGAGGATGCCAGAAACAGCTCTAGTGAAGTGTGTAGCAATGAACTGGCTAATGAGGAACAAGATGCTCATACTCAGCTAGAGACTGTGTGGACAAATCGACTAAGGCCCCGCAATCCGAGGACGGCTCCTAGCTAAGGAGGGGGAGATGTAACACTGTAGACACTTGATTAATAGTTTATGTAGTGTTATGTAATAGGAATGATGTAATTATGTATGCTGTAATGTAGCTCACGTGTAGAATGTGAGAAGAGAGTCAAAAAGCTTCTTGTTTAGTGTTGTAGCTCGCTCGCTTGCTGACAGATTAGCTCACATATCGTTACACACATTTTAGTTCTACTTAGTTTGTTGTTTGCAATGATGTGATTCACGATTGGAAAAACGCTGCCGTTATGGAGTAATTAGACTTACAATGATGACGATGTGTGGCGGTGACGACTTTCACATCAACAGTAACAGTGGTCATCAATGATTACAATACAATTGTTTTTTGTACGATCTATTAATTTCAACATGTAGTATGACTACGTTTAAAACAAATATTTTTGTTAGTGCTCCGTAGTGCACGTGGTCCTGTCCTACTCCTCCGAGCTTGTCTTATTAAAGAGGTGGTAATATAAGGTTTCACTGTACTAATATTATAGAATACACTAAAACACTTTGTTGTTACAGGCCCACAAGCTGTTGACAAGATACAACAACAAACAATAGTGTCAGTTATACAATCACTCAGGATCACCACTTTGGTTAGGTACCACAATACAACACCTTCACATGACTACATTCAACCATAGATACACGACTCTTAATAGGGATTGGAAATGGCGTCACATGCCCAGTATACTACTTGTACATTTGGCATCACCAGGTAGATACAAGGCACATTTCGTTTGCTACCACTTTGAAGAGCATGAGAAGACTAACACTTCTTCTTATTGTAGACTATTACTGTAGGTTTTGTATAATATGAAAGTTCTGTAAGGTTGAATGCAGAGGAGGTTGGACACGCTTTAAGCACCACCAAATATTATTGCCATTAATTGCATTATTTTAATTGGTACTCCACGTGACCCTCAATAGTCGCAATGCAAAAAATACAAATGGTGGAGTAGAGTGGGGTAGAGTGAGGTAGAGTGGAGTAGAGTGAGGTAGAGTGGAGTAGAGTGGGGTAGAGTGGAGTAGAGTGGGGTAGAGTGAGGTAGAGTGGAGTAGAGTGAGGTAGAGTGGGGTAGAGTGGAGTAGAGTGAGGTAGAGTGGGGTAGAGTGGAGTAGAGTGAGGTAGAGTGGAGTAGAGTGAGGTAGAGTGGGGTAGAGTGGAGTAGAGTGGGGTAGAGTGGAGTAGAGTGGAGTAGAGTGAGGTAGAGTGGGGTAGAGTGGGGTAGAGTGGGGTAGAGTGGAGTAGAGTGGGGTAGAGTGGAGTAGAGTGGAGTAGAGTGAGGTAGAGTGGGGTAGAGTGGAGTAGAGTGAGGTAGAGTGGAGTAGAGTGAGGTAGAGTGGAGTAGAGTGAGGTAGAGTGGGGTAGAGTGAGGTAGAGTGGAGTAGAGTGGGGTAGAGTGAGGTAGAGTGGAGTAGAGTGAGGTAGAGTGGGGTAGAGTGGAGTAGAGTGGGGTAGAGTGGAGTAGAGTGAGGTAGAGTGGGGTAGAGTGGGGTAGAGTGGAGTAGAGTGAGGTAGAGTGGGGTAGAGTGGGGTAGAGTGGAGTAGAGTGGGGTAGAATGAGGTAGAGTGGAGTAGAGTGAGGTAGAGGGGGGTAGAGTGGAGTAGAGTGAGGTAGAGTGGGGTAGAGTGAGGTAGAGTGAGGTAGAAGGGGGTAGAGTGGAGTAGAGTGAGGTAGAGTGGAGTAGAGTGAGGTAGAGTGGGGTAGAGTGGAGTAGAGTGAGGTAGAGTGGAGTAGAGTGGGGTAGAGTGAGGTAGAGTGGAGTAGAGTGAGGTAGAGTGGGGTAGAGTGGGGTAGAGTGGGGTAGAGTGGAGTAGAGTGGAGTAGAGTGAGGTAGAGTGGAGTAGAGTGAGGTAGAGTGGAGTAGAGTGAGGTAGAGTGGGGTAGAGTGGAGTAGAGTGGAGTAGAGTGAGGTAGGGTGGGGTAGAGTGGAGTAGAGTGAGGTAGAGTGGGGTAGAGTGGAGTAGAGTGGGGTAGAGTGAGGTAGAGTGGAGTAGAGTGAGGTAGAGTGGGGTAGAGTGGGGTAGAGTGGAGTAGAGTGAGGTAGAGTGGGATAGAGTGGAGTAGAGTGAGGTAGAGTGGGGTAGAGTGGAGTAGAGCGAGGTAGAGTGGGGTAGAGTGAGGTAGAGTGGGGTAGAGTGGAGTAGAGTGGGGTAGAGTGAGGTAGAGTGGAGTAGAGTGAGGTAGAGTGGGGTAGAGTGGAGTAGAGTGGGGTAGAGTGGGGTAGAGTGGAGTAGAGTGAGGTAGAGTGGGGTAGAGTGAGGTAGAGTGGGGTAGAGTGAGGTAGAGTGAGGTAGAGTGGGGTAGAGTGGAGTAGAGTGAGGTAGAGGGGGGTAGAGTGGAGTAGAGTGAGGTAGAGGGGCGTAGAGTGGGGTAGAGTGGAGTAGAGTGGGGTAGAGTGGAGTAGAGTGAGGTAGAGTGGGGTAGAGTGGAGTAGAGTGGGGTAGAGTGGAGTAGAGTGAGGTAGAGTGGGGTAGAGTGGGGTAGAGTGAGGTAGAGTGAGGTAGAGTGGGGTAGAGTGGAGTAGAGTGGGGTAGAGTGAGGTAGAGTGGAGTAGAGTGAGGTAGAGGGGGGTAGAGTGGAGTAGAGTGAGGTAGAGTGGGGTAGAGTGGGGTAGAGTGAGGTAGAAGGGGGTAGAGTGGAGTAGAGTGAGGTAGAGTGGAGTAGAGTGAGGTAGAGTGGGGTAGAGTGAGGTAGAGTGGAGTAGAGTGGGGTAGAGTGAGGTAGAGTGGAGTAGAGTGAGGTAGAGTGGGGTAGAGTGGAGTAGAGTGGGGTAGAGTGCGGTAGAGTGGAGTAGAGTGAGGTAGAGTGGGGTAGAGTGGAGTAGAGTGGAGTAGAGTGGGGTAGAGTGGAGTAGAGTGAGGTAGAGTGGGGTAGAGTGGGGTAGAGTGAGGTAGAGTGGAGTAGAGTGAGGTAGAGTGGGGTAGAGTGGAGTAGAGTGAGGTAGAGTGGGATAGAGTGGAGTAGAGTGGGGTAGAGTGGAGTAGAGCGAGGTAGAGTGGGGTAGAGTGGAGTAGAGTGAGGTAGAGTGGGGTAGAGTGGAGTAGAGTGGGGTAGAGTGGAGTAGAGTGGAGTAGAGTGGGGTAGAGTGGAGTAGAGTGAGGTAGAGTGGGGTAGAGTGAGGTAGAGTGGGGTAGAGTGAGGTAGAGTGGGGTAGAGTGAGGTAGAGTGGGGTAGAGTGAGGTAGAGTGAGGTAGAGTGGGGTAGAGTGGAGTAGAGTGGAGTAGAGTGAGGTAGAGGGGGGTAGAGTGGAGTAGAGTGAGGTAGAGGGGGGTAGAGTGGAGTAGAGTGGGGTAGACTTGATAATCACATCACTCCTCACGTAAGCTTCATGAAGAAATAATTTGTTTTGTTAAAGCACTTAGAATTTGGGTGAAATTGCTAAACCACTTTTTTACGTGAATAACTTTGCCTGACTAATCTCATATGTATTTGTAGACAGAAATCACGACGTCTTACTGAATTGTATCGAGACAACCCTTTACTTCACTTCATAAAACAGACTTTTATAAAATTCGTTTTAGTAGTGCTTAAGGGTTGAATGATACAAGCTGCTTTGGTGGAAGCCATTGAGTGGCCTTTCCCATTATATCGTGCTATTTTATCATCTCTACACCAAGGTACCTGTAGCCTCAGCACACACTTCCTGGTATCAATGATACGTGGCTTTTTAGAACACTTTTGGTCATTAGAATTAAACACAACGGTTTGTAAGTCATACCCCTGGTTTAAACACTGCAAATTCCTTAGTTACAACATTGCTTGGTGCTGTAATACCCTAATGTTTCTGTTCTTAAACTCTGCATGGTTGTAGTGTAGCACAACTATTTGTCTATCAAGCATTAATCTAATGCCCAAGCCGTTGAACAAAGCTAGTAATACTGTGACACACTTTGTAAACGGGTCCTAACCCCTCTCACAAAACCTGCAAAACTCTCATCAATGGCCAATAAATTTAGTATGTGGTACAGATTACCTGCCCATATATAGTTTTATTAAGTAAGCAATATGCAATATCTAGCCATATGGCTGCCTACTCACAAGTGATACAGCAATCATGATAAATGTCACTCAGCCACCATTTGACTCGCAGAATCACTCTTCAGCTGGTAAAAATATTTTAATTTTACCGACCTACTGACCCTGTCCTTGGTTGAATTTGGCCCGAGAAACAAAATATTTAGTTGAAGTGGCCTAGTTACAGGTTGCACATCTTGCAGGACATCTATGGTTACAAAGAATTGATGCACTACAACTACTGACAAAACTGTTTTTATGGTTCATCTCAATTCCTACAATATAATACAAAATAAAAGTAGTTCTCAGTATAGAACTAAAGTATTAATTCTATTAATCCAACAACTGAATGTGTTACTGTATAATACTCTCAATAGCAGCTTGACGTATTATATTGAAATACGTCAAGCGATTAGCCAATAGAATTAGTATTACACTTGTTTGTCAAGGTTCCATGACAAAAATCTATAATACTAATTTGATTGGCTAAAATAGTGTGGTGTGTTTATATTAGAAGTAAATGTCAGATTTGACAACTATTGTTACCATAGTGATAGATGCCCCCAAGGAATGACACAACATGGTTGCTTAGCAACGGTTGCTAGGTAACAATTGCTAAGGTAAAAGTCATTTTGAGACCATAGCAACGGTTGCCAGGCAACGGTTGCTAAGTGTGATTGGACTTTTGCAGTGGTTATTTTTTGAATTTCTGTTGCCTAGTAACAGTTGCTATGGTTGTCGGATTAATTTGCAATAGGACGGATGGTTGTGGTATTTGGGATTAATAGTTCTCGCATTGTAAACAGGAAGGAAATAGTGCTCGGCTTCGCCTCGCACTATTTTATTCCTTCCTGTTTACAATGCTCGCACTATTAATCCCGAATACCACAGCCATCCATCCTATTACATATACAAATCCCTCGTAGCCGTGGTATAACTATTATATAACATAATAGTTTTATATTCACAGGTCAAACACTGATCAACACTTCAAATAACAGATCAAGGTGAAACGTTGCCCAGTCAAGACTGCAAGGACTTTGACAGTGGTTGTAAAGCAAACTATAGCTCATATCACTACCTTGTATTGTATATAGTGTACTTCCCCAACAAATGTATTGGTCTGTTTACAAGCCGGGACTACAAGAAAATAAAAAAAAAAAACATCTGAGCAACATGTTACTGTACATTATACTTTAAATTGACCAGCTACTGAAAGTGATTTAGGCCACAATTTGGTGATCTTCTGTTTCTCATCAGTACCCACATGTGTTTTCATTGCAACATGTATTTCCCCTATTATTACAGATTAATCATTATTTGTCTGAACAACAAAATATTGAGATTAGTTTTCAAGATTGCCACACCTGTACAGCAGCTACTGTACCTCATGTACTGTACAAGCAATGTTTATTGAAGTGTCAGATTTGTATAGTGAGCCCTTCATCGTTATAATGTTTACAGAATTTTACAAGCAGAGTGTCAAACAGTGCCACTGTGCTTGTTAGTGGAGCTGACAGCACATCAGAAATGGTCTAGTATCTTGTCATAGCCTAGCAAGTGTGGCACGTGGTGTGATAATGACCCACCCGCCCGCACACCAGCCTCGCACCTGCCTGTACTTCACTTTTTAAATCTTCTGATGAGAAACTGAAAATCATCAAATAGTTGCCTTATGAACGAGAGTACTTAGTCTCGCGTGACCAGACCACTTTTTCTCTTTATCACTGGGTAGGAGAAACAATGACAAAGTGGCCCGCGGTTTGAGACTACTCCAGGTGGGCTAACAAAACATATTTAACAGACCAACTGGAGGATTATACATCCCGTACAAACACATCACAAACACTTACTACACATGCTCATTTTTGGTATCGCTCCTACTCTAGCTCCTTATGCTGCGTTTCTGTTAATAACCATTTTGCCTGCTTCACTTCCCCACGAGTATCCATCAGTCATCGTATACCCTCCGTATATTACCTACACCAGTCGCGTGATTTGCCTTAGCCTGGGTAGTGGTTGTCCTCGTCGATAGCTGATTGTCACTCTATAACAGGTGTTTGTGTGTGTTGTGTAGTATATTATGATGAAGTGTTGATTCTTGTTCGTGTTGTGTCCTCGGGTCAGGCGACTTAATAGCAACGCAGAATTTCCTATACTGACATGTAAAAACTGCTATCTATGCAGATAGGTATAACAGCTAGTAAAAGATCAGTATACAGGAGTAAACTCGGGAATTTAATCACATTGCACTTGTCTTAATTATAGTGAGTAGTGATTATTTAATAGCAGGCACTGGGTGTCTCAGTGGCCCAGATTTTAAGTTGAGAGCCCTGAATGTTTTAATATTTAAATCAGAGAAAGAGCTGACAATGTTGTTGTCTAGCTTGTACAGTGAAGCACACAGTAACATGATAGCTCTTATGCACATATGTAGCTGTATCCCAGTACAGGCCAGTGGCGGATTTAGGAATTTTTAGAGGGAGTTTCAGGTTCAGAAAGTTCAGTTTCAATAACTGTGATCCCAGACTGAGAAGTGCATAGCTAGTCCAGTTGGGGTGAATGTTAACTCAGTCTGGATAGCTCAGTGGCCTGGTAGCTACTTAGATCTATAAACTAGCTAGCAATGAATCAGTAAAAATCACTCCACAATATTGTTTCATACTTGAATCTGGCCTTCGCAGAAAGTTTTGTCTATGCTTGTACTCATTAAAACAACAATTATTTTTAGAGGCGCTTAACACGCTTAAACGTTGTAATAGCTTTTCCACTGATTTCAAAGGCAAAAGTACGATGTTTGGCCAGTAATAAAAGGTCCCAATGTAATACCAAGAACCCTCTCTTATTATTAACTCTTGGTAATACACTATGTATAACTGTTGGTGATTTTATCACCCACACGAATCGTATATAAATTTGGGGCGTGTGCACCATTTTCAGAGGGGGTTTCAGCTGAAACCATTACAACCCCCCTGTATCCGCCACTACAGGCTGATCATGACCAGTGGTTATAACAGTGGACATACTACACATTCCTTTCTGTGTTATGTGATGTGTAGGAGTATTATAGGTTAGGTCTACTCTAATGAATAAGTGAATGTGAACTATCTCATCTATTGATCACATGCTCCACAAGAAGAAACATTACCTTAAAGATTATAGCTATAATTCCCTTTATATGTTTTTCACTATTAACCCTTAAAGCCACATAAAACTTTACAAAAAATACATGCACCACATCCACATAAGCCGCTATAGTGGACATTGATATTGATCAATTGATAACTCATATATGGATGGTCACACATACTTGTATAATTAAGATGTTTGAAATGCTGACATCACAAAGAATAAAATGGTGTCAAAGTTTTACTGATTCTAATACTACTTTGCCAAGTTTAAACACAGGGGTGTAAATTTGTATAATCTTTTAGAGAAGAAGATACAGTATCTTTGAGGTTTGTAAACACTGTGAGCTCTAGTCTTGTAAAATGTGTCTGTCGATCTACAAGTTGATATGGTCCAGTGTCGCTTTCAGCAAGTCCCTCAAGATTAGTGTGAAACGTTCGAGTGAGCTGATGGCAATTCTTTCCGATCCAGGATAGATTTTTAACTGAAACCAGACGAAGAAGACCATGAAACACATAGAGAAACAGTACTAACTGTTTTATTATTGATAATCCCTAAAGCAGACCCCATATTTTGCTTTCAAGAACTCCTCTGCCTGGTGGTAGGTAATACTGCCCATTGTCTCATTACTGCATGTTGCAATCTGATTGGCATGAAATGTAGGGATTTAGTTCATATTGACAAAATCTGCATTAACACAGAGATTTATTCATGATTAGCATTATGATTATAGAATCATTTTAGTAATGCCACCACCCTCCTTCCTACCCTCGATCAGTGCCTGTTACTGTTATTAGGACTGTACCAATACCACGTTTTACATCTGGTACCGATATCCAATATTTATTGTCTATTTTCAGTACAGGTTTTTAATGCATTACAGCCGATACTTAAAGTTGAACCGATATGCATTACAGCATAAGAGTATGTAGGATGATCACTATGGCTGTGTTAACAGTATACGTAGATGAAAACTGAAATGCAATAGAAATTAAAAAAAAAAAAAAAGTTCGTAGCATCCTAAAGGAAGCATGTCAGGTTGTATTAAAGGCACTTTTGGATTTGACTATACTTAACCATTATAGCCAAGGCACCATGAAGGTATTGTGAAGCTGGTTTCTGTTTTATTTTATTTTTTATTTGTGACTCATACAGTACTACCATATTGTACAATAAACAGTCACACTAGTTAAACTGCTCTAGTCAGGTAGAATAATGGAGGACGATTGCTAAATTATTTAACCAATTACTGAAAGACAGTATGCAGTAGTTCCAACTGGTTGGAAATAGTCTCTTATAACCGCAGTTCGCAAGGGTGATGATTGTGATGACCTCAGCAATTATAGGCCCATATCTGTGATTCCTGTCCTTGTCAAAGCATTAGAAAAGATTGTGTCAATTCAGTTTAGTTGATAATGGAGCAAAACAAATTACTTCATCCTCACCAAGGTGTGGAAAATCAGCAGAGGACATCTTGCTTTATGTTGTACATCATATAGATGAAGGGAAAGTAGCGTGTGCTGTTTTTCTTGACTTTCATGAAGCATTTGACTAATTGACTCCCTTGACCACTGTTTACTATTGGAAAGAATCAACAATCTTGGTGTTACAACTTCTGTACTATCTTCAAAACTATTTTAAGTGATAGAGATCATAAACGCTGTTATAAGTCTTCAGAACAGAGACAAATGAAAGGTGGGATTCCTCAAGGCAATGTACTGGGACCATTGTTATTGTTGATATACATGAATGATCTACCTTTACAGGTTACTGATATGGGCCAGTATGTTGATGATACAACATTTATTTGTAGTGGAGCTACTCCTTCCATTGCAGCAGCTTCCATGAACACACAGTTACATCTGATACATAACTGGATCACTAACAGTAAAATGAGATTAAACTGGCAAAATGTGTCACGTGATTCAAATTTGGTTCTAAAAAGTTTTCATCATATCAGTAGTAGATAATTCTAACCTGAAATCAGTACATAAACAAAAGTACTTGTGTGTGTTGTTTTTGACTGTATGTTATCATGAACCTACCATGTATCTCAAGTTTGTGAGAAAATGTCATACTATCATTTTTAGTTGTCACAAACATTGTCTGAATGCTGACCTGCTCATATCAAAAGATTTTGTACAGAATGCGAAACACTGCAATCTCTGTGACATTTCCGGATTTTATTGCTACACAAGAATGGCTACCAGGTCACACCATTCCGTCCCTAAGAGAGGTTATCATGAATTAACTGATGTAACTGTGCCGAAAAGGTCTATAGTATCACGTCCGTTGTCATTTACTAAAAGCAATGGAAGAAGTGAGGACAGTTCATCCTACCGTTTGAACTTTACCGTTTGAGAGTAATAGAAGCCGATAGTGAACGTGGCCATGTTAAAGTTTGATACATAAGCTATGGAGCTGAGTGGGATGAATGGAGATCTCTTGACGATATTGTGGAACTGAGCAACCCGTCTAGTTCAGATGAAGCCACTACTACCACCCCAGTACCATCTGAAGGTCGGTTTTGTTTTTATAATGAACTGAGGAACAACATAAAGTCAATGTGGTCGCCAAGAGGAAGGGTGACCCAGTTTTCACCATAGTCATGAATTTTGACAAGGTTTATTTTAAAGGACATATAAGGCATGGTGTAAAGACCAATGGGAGGCAAAATAGAGATGTGTACCAGTTGAGCAGCTTGTCAAAGCTGGATGATATCTTGGGAGAAAGGTGGTATGTATGCGGGCTTAATGCTAATGGAGACTTTTGTTATGTCCAGCCAAAAACAGTAAAATACTACTTTAAAACTGCAAAACAAAAGGTTGACTATCAGATGCAAGCAGATGGGTTACTACGCAAGTATGTATTTGGTGGGAATTCTCAACTGGTCTTTCATTTCATCTGTGGTAATGATACTGTAGCAGACTGGGATCATGTACTTAAGTCATGCCAGTAACTTCATAATTTGACTTAATTGTATTACAACTGTACAAGTGATAATATAAAACATATAATACTGTATGTACAATCAAGCACTATCATTGTTTTGGGAACATGTTCGACGGTTGTGATTAGACTGTTGACATATTCCACATAACTGAACTCTTTTTGAATGAATGCAATCAGGATTAAAGGTTAGTTCTTCAATGTGATTTAGTTTAAGCAGAAGTTGACATAAGGAACTGATGTCACAATGGTTTGTAGATCTAAAGTAACTTTTTGTTATGTCGTCATTTAATTTTTCTAACCCTTGTTGACTAAATGGAGTGATGCTTCCATAAAGCTTCAGAAATTCAGGGATGTGACTTACTAACACATGTAGGTATGGAGTAACATTCTCAATCTGGTAAACGGAGGTAAAAAGTGACATACACTGAATTAAATCATGTTTAAGGTTGCTTAACTGAGTACTAGTTAAAGTTG
Source organism: Dysidea avara (assembly GCF_963678975.1). NCBI lineage: Eukaryota > Metazoa > Porifera > Demospongiae > Dictyoceratida > Dysideidae > Dysidea > Dysidea avara. The sequence goes on along the minus strand of NC_089273.1, from coordinate 2,407,825 downwards.
TGGGTAATTGAAGTGGTTTGTAAATGTTGTAAAATTGTTCCCAGATCTTTTTTTTACGTCAGTAACTTTTGGCAAATCTGGAAATAAATCACTGAAGTCAATATTGTTGAATACTCAAACTTTCTCAGGGCCAGTTAAGTCCCTCCATTTCAATACTTTATAGACTTTATCTTGATACGTATGAAAGTATACTTTGCAATCCTCATTCAAAAACTTGATGTACTTGTCAAAATGTAACGTATTTTTATTGATGCCATCTAGACGTCTCAACTCCACAATAATCAAATTAGTCAGAACATCTGACACCCTCAGAAATAAATATAATATATCGGGAACCACATGGTCTATCAGTATGGATGGAAATAAAGGCTGCCGAATACAACCACACTTTTCTTCATTGTGCTTTTTTGTTTTAGGCAATAATGAACCTTTGCTGATACTTGCAATTGTCCTAGCTCCTTCATCCTCATTTTTTACAGACCAAACTTTAGTCATATCATGTCTGTCTTTGGAGGGACACTTACATCATATGCAAGAAAATCTGGCGTTAGCAGCTTCAATGCCTGTGGTTATGGCTAAGTATTTTAAATCTGCGATAAAGAACCATTCAATTGCAAATTGACGAGCACCTACTTTTATTGACTGTGTCTGTTGTATTTCATCTGAAATATTCACTTAAGATTCTGCTCAAGTGTTATAATTTTCTGTTGTATTTAGAATTGCAATGGTGTGATTTCCACTGGGGGAATTTGGAGAAGCAACTTCTCTAAGAATTGTAAATGCATTTACAACACAATGCATACTTTGACTGATGCGAGTGCCATCACCTGTGATTTTTACTCGAACAACTGAATTTTCTTTAAATGAAGGGTCACTTTCTACCAAGTGAGAAATCACCTTACGTATCCGCTTTCTTATGGACTGTTGGACTCTCAAACCTCTTCCTGGGGTAGGGTAGATGGAGCTCTTCTTATCAAGTTTCTTAGCTTCTTTGATAATAGAGCAAGAGCTTGGAAGAGAGAGATTTGCCATGGAAAATTCATGGTATGTCTCATTAGAAATTTTATACCGTTCCTTAATGTAGAGTGTCTTTTGTATAACGCTATTTTCAGTCACTTCGTTTTCTTCAACCACCTGAGTTGCTTTCCATTTCTATCAATGGTCATAGTTTCTCTAGTGGTCTTATTCATGAAGCTTACTTTTGTAGGTGTAAAATGATTATCTTCTGCAAATGACAGTGCTGCCTTCACATCATTGGCAAACTGTTTCTTTTTTACTCTGTTGTACTGACGGGTATACTCTTCCCAGCTTTTGTCATTTTTAGGAGTACGAGTGTCTCCACTCTGAACTATTTTTGCTGCAAGCTTTTTGTTAGACTTTCTAACACATTTTCATCATTTGCTTCTTTGAATTTATCATTGGCTTCTTTGACTTTTTCTTCTAATTTGGCAAACTTCTGAAGAAATGACTGAACAACCAAGTGGTCAGGATTTCGCTTCCTATGCTGGTTGGAATAATTTCAGTATCCTTTAACTCGAGTAACCATTTTGTTTCTTTCCAATTGTCTAACAATTTAGCATGGCCAGTTCCTCCTACTGATTGAATAGCTTTTCCCATTCTTGCTAATATAGATGTAAACAAAGCTCTCAACCTGTCTGTTATCAATACATCACAACGGTAATGGCCTGGTAACCATTCTTGACTGCTCTATTAGTGTGTACTTTAGTGCAAGTAACTGCTCTATTAGATTGTTATAGTAGAAGGATCCAACAACGCTGCAAAGAAGCATTGCCGGTGCTGTGAAATCCAACCTGTATGTCGACATGACCTATATCAGACATTTTCTGTTGTTTGTTTTCATTTCCCTAGAAATCTACTTATACCCCAGATCACCTCCCCACTAAACCAGTCACTACTATGGTTTTGTGTAATATTTCATAATAAATAGTGATGTCTGTCTAGGTGTTAAATTACCAACACAACCAGCTCTGTACATTTCCATCTCTGAAAAGAGGACAACCTCTTTGTTCTACCAAAGGGGAAACAAAATTCTTGGTTCTAAACTGTCCATTACAAAGATGTGTCCGATGTGACTCAGTCAAGCTATAATAGTTCAGAGATGACAAGTCCTCCTGAAGACATGACCAGTAACCCACAGGAGGATGTACCATGTCTTACAGATAATTTTTTAAAGCCTTTAAAGTATTATCTGAACCTCATTCACTATGTGAGATATCCTATGTGAGACATGGACAGTCACTGGCTAAATTGCTGGAAAAATAGTATTGTTGTACTGATAATCTGTTCAATAATCAGTATCAGGCGACATTGGTTACTAGCTGATTAATTGGTTTTGATAAATCAAAGCTGATATTTACCTCCACTGTGCTGTGTAGTATAATGATGTGGGGGAGGCTAGACATAAGTTATTGGCATTTCAATTAAGTTATGTGTTGATGGTTTAGCAGTGACTATCAGGTTTTAGGCCATGCCCTGAGGTTTTAGGTTTGTATGTACATACTTGTCTCCCTGTATAGCAGTAGTAAAAACCTGGCAAACATCAGTAGCTTTTGCTTGTGGTTTACATCCAGCTTACAGTTTAGCCTACAATGAGCTGTATATCAATGATTATGTCACTAATACGAGTCACTTAGTAATGATAAGGATGAGTATTAGTGATATTAGTGTAAATAAGATCAGTTATCAGTATCTGTTGCTTAATTCAGTTATTGGAATTATAGGCTAATTTTGTTATCTCTGCAACACACTCTACAAGGCTGCAATTTAGCAGCTGCAGCAGCATTGGTTGGTGAACATAAAACTTTTACCACTACACATCACACTACATACCTGCACAAACCTGTTACACCACAATACTATAATCCTAACTTGTTAAAATACACAACAACATCCATCATAACCATTACACTAACACCATATATGGCAGACTACTAACTACACATCTTTGTAAATTATAGACCAATGTAGTCTATTGGACTTGGACTGGATAAATAACTACAGAGACCAGGGGTACTTTGTAAATATCAGAACAGGAAATCCACAGTTATGAAAGTCTCTCGTCTAACCAGCCAACTAATCCACAAGCGTGTCAATTGTGCACAAAGTGGCCAACTGCACTTGAAGTTTGTAGTACTAGACACAACACAACAAACACACCACACACATGCACGCACTCACACTCCCACGCATTCACGCACACCCACACAGAGCTGAGCAATATCATCGATAGTACAATAGATCATGATAGTTAATCATGAAGACAAAAGCAATAGCAGTGCATCACTATCATGATAGTAGCTAAGATTCATGCTAAAAATTTGATCTATCATTAACATTTTAAACCTGTATATCTTTATCAGTGCTTTCTTCACTAACTAGTGTTACACTACACAAAGCCATCTAAGTGCACTTGAAAGCATATTAAAATCAGTTGAAAAATGTACTTACCAATACAATAGTTCAGACTGACAAATGGAACATACTAAAGAACTTGCTATAATTGCCTACAACTGCCATCTTTGAAAAAGCTGAGTAATCTGGATCAGATTTTGTGGGAGCATGCATTACAGTTTTTGTGCTGCCTCATTGTCTGAGTTGTGTAATACAGACAACACCACCAACAGCAAACAGGCATAGAAATGTTTGTAAGAGGATACACAGAATCAAGCTGTCTTAAGAAATATCCACTTGGTAATACAGTTCAGAGACTGTCGGGATACAGTATTCACTATTGTGATATTTGCTGATAAACTATCGTGATAGTAATTTTTTTAAGATCATTCAGCACTACACACACACAGAGAGCCTAAAAGCAGCAGCTATGGAAATAGAATGCCAATGATGCAAAAATCAGCAGATCACGCTTTATATCTATGGCAACAGAATGCAAATGATGCAACGATTAGCAAAACACGCCATTCGTACCCACAAACAATCGGGAAGCTGTGTAGTAGAATCCCCACAATCTTGGGATGGGCCAATGACCATGCTATACTATGTTTAAACAGACCCTTTCCTTTTCCTGCTCCCACACAAAAGAAAGAAAAGGGTCTGGCTAAGTGAGACTACATCATTATAATGTTAACAGAATTTTGCAAGCAAAATGTGTCAATCAGTGCCACTGTACTTGTTAGTGGAGCTGACAGTACATCAGAAATGGTCTAGTATCTTGTCATAGCCTAACAATTGTGGCATGTAGTGTGATAATGACCAACCTGCCCGTACACCAGCCTCGCACCTGCCTGTACTCCACTTTTTAAAAAAACAACTGATAATCATCAAATAGTTACCTTACGAACGAGATTATTTAGTCTTGCGTGGCCAGTCACCTTTTACTCTTTATCATTGGTTGGGAAAACAATGACAAAGAGAGGTCTGGCTAAGCGCATGAAGCGAGACTAGAGACTACTACGGGTGGAGTAACAAAACAAAACAGACCAACTGGGTGGATTATACATACCGTACAAACACATCATAAACACTTACTACACATGCTCACTGATTATTTCGTTTGGTATCGCTCCTGCTCCCTCCTGCTCACTGGTTCACTTCCAGACCCGAGACGTATCAATACTTTCCGAATATTACCTACACCAGTCTCGTGATTTACCTTAGCCTTCTGCCTTTGGTGGTCTTCGTTTTCCTCAGATCCTCGTCGATAGCTGATAATCACTCTATAACAGGTGTTTGTGTGTGTTGTGTAGTATACTACAGTATGATGAAGTGTTGATTCTTGTTCGTGTTGTGTCCTCTGGTAAGGGTAGAGGGTGGGGCGACTTAGCAACGCACAAATGGTCCGGACTTGTTTAACGGACCACTGTTCCATCCAGATGATCAATGCAGAGAGGGTATTAAAGCTGGTAAAAGATCAGTGCAAGTAAAGTATATTATATTAGAATCACATTGATAACTATCTCATTACTTTGTGACAAGTATTCTGATGTAGTGATTACGTCAGCATAATTTTGGAAAGCTGTCAGTACTATATATTGTGGTTTTGAAAAATGTGCACAGTTTGTTAAATATAAGATGCTCTAATAGAGCAGTCAGAAATTCTAATAAGTGCAAAGAAAAACTAGTTTAGGGATCATAGGAGTGTACCTGAAGATAGCATAAGGGGGCATCTCCAAACTGATTTTGGTACGCTTAACGTCATAATGATGTTAAGGAGGGTTCAGCCCATGACGTTATTAATTTTTATTAAAGCAGTTATAGTGTAAACGGCTAGGAATAGAGAAAGTGATGTGATTAAGCAGCTATACTGATTGTAGATTATGTTTTCAGGTAAAGAATATAACGTTCCATACTTTTATTGCCAATGCACTGTTTTCATAGTGTGACGTTAAGGAGGGGGGTCTGAAGTTAGCGTCATTGTGACGTTAAGCATACCAAAATCAGTTTGGAGATGCCCCCTAAGTGACCGATTATTGAATGAGGTTTACACTTTTCATAAATATCTCCAGGAAAGCAGTATTTACCTCAAATTTTCACCAGGAGGTAATGCCTTTCTTGTAGAATATCTCACGTAAGTTTGAGCAATAGTATCCGATTAGTGTCCGTGTTACGAGTGGATTTCTGCATTCCGTATAATACGAAATATCGAACACCGCTACCTATTATCGAACGATCGTTAATTTCCGTTGATCAGTTATCGAAAATTTTGCACCTTTCTACTCTGTTAACCTCAGTGCAACATACACACTCTTAATTATTATATACACAAAGGAGGAGAAAAAGTTAGTCCATGATGGATGCATTGTATGTACTGTGATATCACAGTTGGGCTGAGGTGATGTCTGACAGTGACTGACTGATACGGCCTGACTGACATACTTACTAATACCTTCAGACAAGTGTAGCTCAATAACACCTATATATTATGTGACTGGACCTGCGAAAACAGGACATGTGGGCACAAACTACACCCCGTCACCTAACAGGTCATATTGCAGTACTGGAACAGATTATTTGTATTCTGTAACTTGCATACTAAATGCTTACTAAGAGCTGAAAATTGCATTGCCATAGCATAACGGTACAAAACGTTATTAGTGATGAAAGTTTGAAAAAGTAGGAAAAAATCATGTGCCCACATGCCCTATTTTCACAGGCCCAGTCACATATGGCTATGGGCTTGATTTTGTCAGTCATGCAGTAGACATTTCTCTAATAAAAGAGGTTCATATAGCTACACTGTACCTAATGTAGGCTTTTCAAGTAGTATTAAAGGCACTTTTGTGTTTGATTATATTTAACCAATACTGCCAAGGTGCCATGAAGGTATTGTGAGGCTAGTTTACGAGGTTGTTTTTTTGAGACTCCGTGATCCTTGATATACAGTACTGGTAAACAGTTACACTAGTTCAACTGCTCTACTAGGATGATCCTTGATATACAGTACTACTGAATTGTATGATAAACAGTCACACTAGTTAAACTGCTCTACTAGGACAGTCTGGTAGAATGTGAGAACATGATTGTTAAATTATTTAACCAATCACTGCTTTAACTTTAGCAGCCACATAATGACATAAATCAAAACACAGCAATTTAAATGTGTTTGTGTTCCGTTACTGACTCCATTGAAAAGATACTGTATCTATGAATATACTCATCCCTATTAGCTTATAAATTTCCTTATTCATGTAATCATGTGATCCACAGTAGATAACTATGTAAATATTACAACATGTTGTGTTGTGTTATGTTGTTACAGAGGATAGTGATATGGCTGAAAAGAAGAAGTGGGATCTTACTTTTGTGAGTATACACTTATTATACCTGTATTGTGTATTGTGTTGTATAAATGTCAAACCTACAATGTGTGGTTGATGTATTAGTACATGTGAAATAATGTTTGGACAATGGACAATTACTGGTCAATTACACTAGTTGTCAGGTCAGGAAATAATGTCTTTATAAGTTGAGTGTGTGTGATATTTGCCAAGGAGGGACACCAAACATAGAGGTATTGGCATGTAATTTTTGTTGTTTCCTTGTGGTGACCACAAAGCCATTCCTAGGGTAAACTGTGAGGCTAACAGTTTACTATGTTGTACCAGCCTACTTGTCTCAGTTATGTACCTGTATTGTAGTAGTAAAATGTACTTACTTATAACCTGTTAGCCATTATTACCTTTTACTTGTGGTATTCACCTGTACATCTAGAATGAACAAGACATCACTGTATCTCTTACAATTTTGACCTTAGTGATAAACCTCAATAATAAGGCCACTTTGTTTTATAGCTACACTAGCTAGGGATGCACCGATTCTAGTATCGGTATCGGTATCGGGCCGATACTGCTGTTTTCATGAAGTATTGGAATCGGCCATTATATTGTTGCAGATACCGATTCTTATCACGTGCACGGAGAATAAAATAACGTTCGTTTACTTGCTTATTTTACTAGCACAGTGGACGCCTAAAAGCATCAAGTATAACACTAACAGCTAACTACCAGCAAAATTACTGATCTATGCTGAAACCTACGTGTGAAAACGCTTTACTGAGAAAAAGATCGATATACTCTAATAGAACAGTCAATAACTCTAATAGAGCAATCAGGTAGAAGTGACTGTTTCAGTATTATAATAAGCACCATTATGATATTATCTACACTTCTCCAGAAGAATACTCGAATATCCACTGGTTTGCGTTTCAGTGACTTGAATCTTGATTGGCTACTTCATTATAAACATGAACCATACTGAAAATGTGTACAAGAATATCATGAAATGCACTATATAATAAATGTGTGCACTATGAAGTAGCTACTTTAAGGTACTTGGTATCAGTACTTGTACTTGCAGATACTTCCCAGCTGAGTACATGGTATTTGAAGTATCGGTAAAAAGTGGAATCGGTGCAGCCCTAACACTAGCATTGGTACCTGCCTTACATACAGGACCATCTCCACATGTGTTAATGCTGGACACAGAGACCAAGCATTAAACACCAGCACTGCTCATGTAGGTACGTAGCATGTATGGTGATGTAACTTTTAAAGAACTTATGCCATCCCTCAAGGTAGGTAACATCAGTGTACCCAGGGTCCAAGGACCCGGGAACCTGCGGGAATCCAACTCTTCTTGGAATTTTATACACTTCACAGCATTCTGTACTTGTACTAGGACAAGTAGTCTTGCATGGACAATCCACTTTTTCCCCATCATGGTGTCTCCCTTGATGTTTATACCAATTAGAAATTACAAGCTCCTCTGGAAAAGTGTCTGAAGCTGACTGCACTTTATATAGGCCACTTGCCTGCATGAGCATACGTACTAGTCTGTTATGCCACCTAGCTACTAGACTAGTTTAGAAGCATTGTGCAAAATGTATGAAGTCTGGTTTTCAAGCTGCTGGAACTTACTTAGTTTGGCTTAGCTAGTAATCGCTATTTACATAGAATATTTGTTTGCACAATATTTCTAAACTTTAGTAGCTAGGTGACATAATAGACTAGCATGCTCATTGTGCAGCAGGTGAATGGTTTGTGAATGCAGTCAGCTTCAGACACTCTTTCATAGGGGTAGGTAAAAACAGTGGACCCAGGGACCAAGGACCAGGGGACCCAGGGACCCAACTCTTCTTGGAATTTTATACCCTTCACAAAATTCTATATTTATACTAGGTACCTTTGCAAGTAGACTTGCATGACTAATCCACTTTTTCCCCCATCACGGTGTCTCACACAATGTCTCACGCGATGTTTAAACGAAGTAGAAATTATAAACACCTCTGAAAAAAAAAAGGGTCTGAAGCTGACATTTATAGGCCACTCGCCTGCTGCACAATGAGCACACTAGTCTATTACAGGTTATGTCGACTCGCTACTAAAATTTAGAAACATTGTGCAAATGCACCACGATGTATGAAGTCTGGTTGAATGTCGAGCTGTTGGACTGAAACTTGCTTAGCTAGTAATTGCTATTTCCCGTGAATATTTGTTTACACAATGTTTCTAAACTTTAGTAACGAGTCGAAATAATAGATTAGTATGCTCATTATGCAGCAGGCGAGTGGCCTACAGTTTCAGACACTTTTTTCAGAGGCACTTATAACTTCTAATTGGTTTAAACATAGTGTGAGACACCATGACAAGTGGAAAAGTGGATTAGTCATGCAAGTCTATACTTGCAAAGGTACCTAGTATAAGTATAGAATATTGTGAAGGGTATAAATTCCAAGCAGAGTCAGGTCCTTGGGTCCCCAGGTCCTCGGTCCCTGGGTCCACTGTTTTTACCTACCCCTTTCATAGGCGTTATAATTTTTGGTGCAAACATTGTGTGAGACACTCTGATGGGGAGAAAAGTAGATTGACAATGCAAGAGCACTTGCAGAGGTACCTATAGGACCTGGGGACCAAGGACCAAGGGACCTGCAGGAATCCAACTCTTCTTGGAATTTTATGCACTTCACAGTATTCTATACTTGTATTGTATTAGTCCTACTGTTTTTACCTACCCCATCCTGCATACTGAAATTAATGATGTAAAACAACAAAGTTATTTGTCTGTGGTTTTGACAGGAATGTAGCTCATTTATTGGGTGAGTCTTGCCTACCAGTGCCTTCAACGTGCTGTAAAGAACAAATAAAAGCGTTGGTACCTGCTGTACATGTAGGGACAACAAATGTGACATTATTAGTATTCTGTATTGCTGTGTAGCATACATGTTGATAGTGCTTTGAACATAATTCTTATGCCATCCATATAGTGACATAATGAACATGCAGGGTTAGTTGAACTACATGCAAGCTAAGGCCATTACAGGTGGTGTACACATAGCACAGTTTCTGTCTCTGCATGACATTTACCTTACTGTCAACAAAAAGAAAGAAATGAACTTGTGCATAATTTAAAGGACATGACTAAAATGTGGAGCAGACTGGGAAAACAGACTCATAAATGAACTGGGAAAACTTACTCCAAACGTCTATTTACCACTCCTGAACAATATCAGATGCTGCAGTGACTGTAAATAAACCTCTGAACACTGTCTTGAAACTTGTATAAGCCGATATTAAGTAGAGCTGTACTGATAATTGGATCAGCCAAAATATCGGCCACCAATATGGCATTTTTTACCAATATCGGCATCGGTATAGAACAGTATCAGAACCGATATCGCTACTGATATTTATACAGCAATAGTTCGTATATAAACGGATTATAATATTGATTTTCTATGTTATTCATGTGGTTGTTCAGTGGCAGTGGCTTATTTTCACCATACAGCAAGCGCTACGTTACAAGAAGCCATACAAATACATGCAATTCTATTGTTTGTTGCTGGAAAGCTTATCAGTCTTAAACAAAGCAGTTATATATAGTACCTTTGTAATAAAAAGAAGAGTCACAGGATAGCCAAGGAAACCTACTGTACCAGCCTTCACACAAGCCAATAAAATGCAGAGTAATGCAGAAATATCTGTTTAAGGCTTCATGGGAGTATGCATAAAAATCAGAGGAGGTACGACATGCACATGTGAGCACATATGTTTTGTACAGAGAAGCTATTTCGTGGGGTTATCAACGAAAAATATGTGCCAATCGAACTCTTTTCTTATGCCTAATTCAACGGTGCAGTCTACCCCATTCAACCCCAGTGGTTCAGTTTCGATATACACAGCCTATTGGAGGAACCATCACGTGATGAATAACTAACCATACGAAATAAGGCCAAGCAGCAAGTTGGGAAGAGAAAATCAGTGAAAATCAACTGCACAAGTGTCTAAGTAGCTTTGCAGTTCATCAGATCTTGTCTACGGATTGATTTTCGCAATTTAACCATTTGAAGAATGCAATTACTGCGAATTCTTTTCAATAGCGCTTAATTCGTGTCGTACCTCCTCTGCATAAAAATGTTTGTGAGTGACTAATTGTCTGGATTGCACAATAGAAACCCAAGCCACCATCACCACAGGCATAGAGTGAGCAATGAATATATCACATGTTGTTGTAGAGTAGGTAAATGTACACTTTTGCATAAATATTATTAACTATGACATTTATTTGTAATGCAAATATCGGATTGACTATCGGTTATCGGCTTCTTTTAGTGGTATACATATCGGATATCGGTACATGCCAAAAACCCATATCGGTACAGCTCTAATATTAAGCACCGCGCTTAAAACTGCTGTTGAACTTCATTCCTTCTGTGCTGAACTAAAAGTGCATTCTTCATGGCGTGACTTTATAATGCTGTAAACAAGCCAAAGGTGACTTGTTGAAGAGATGCTGTTATTAATAATAGATTTGTGTTCAGGTTAATTGCTACATAGCTTTGCAGCTGCTTCTCAGTGTAACAGGTTACGGAAGGTGATGGGCAGGCTTCAATGTCACACCACAGTTTTACTTCACCAGCTGGTAAGGCTGACTGCAACAATAAAATGTGCTATAATTATGTCTACAGCACTGATAGTGACAATTTCACCCGTGACTGCTATTTCCTGAATTTATTAAACCTAGTTTTAAGCGCTGGGCTTGTTGTTGGCTCGACTGCGCTTTAAAATCATGGTTAAAAGCTTTTGTAAGACTTTTGTTGTGTGTAGTATTGTTTATGGGATGCTATGCTATGAGCTATACTGGTATTTAGGTTTGTTTGAACCAGTCCATTTACGAGTCTGTTCTGCATTTTAACTACGTCCATTTGCAATTGTAGTTATTGCATGGCAAGCAAAGGATCAGAACTTGTTCTATGCTATGCACTTTCAGTATTAACGTTGTAGTGACACCTCTTGCCATACAAAACCCCATGCTAGTGTTTAAATATCATCATTAATTTTATTGTCATATATGACATTTAATGATCTTTTAAGCAGATCTAGAGTGAAAAGATGTAAGCAAGATTAGTGAAATGATTGAGCAATTGCACACATAGTTCCTCATTGTAAACTAAAGTATGGTATCTGCATGGTGCCAGTAATATCATTTTTCAGATGCACAGTAATACCTGCTCAATCATGTAAGTTGCTTCTTTGAGGTAAATCTGAACAAAGTGTCGTACAGATTAAGTGTTAAAGAAGCTATTACCTACACACTGGACAAACACACAGATGGACAAATATTCTGGCAATTTGCCTGCCCTACCACAAAAGTGCAGTAAGAGTCCATCCCTATGATGTAAAGCAGTCTATGTGCCAGTGCTGAAAAACTGTAAGCGTAAGGGTTTGTGGATAATATAAATTGTATATAAAAGATACTATAGAACAAATAGGTGCATCGATTTTTTTTATAAAGTTATGACCTAGGCAGGGATCAAACCTAGGTTGGCTATAATCAAGGGAGGTGCGCATAACACCTCAGTTGTTTGCCTGTGGTTTTGACAAGAATATTACTGTAGCTCAACTTTTCAGTGATCCTATCCTACACCAGTGTGTTCATCGCCCTATAAAGAACAAAGAAGAGCACGCATTGATTTACAGTACTGCTCTCGCATAATATCTCACTTACTCGCACACATGCAATTACAAGCAATTAAAAAACTCACTAAAAAGTTGGCGTGGCAACTTTTTCGATCACAAGTCTTCATCCCTCGAATCAACAAATGAATTCCCACAATCAAAACAGGTGCCACACCCACTTTGTAGCAACTATTTTAATTGCGCGTAATTGCACTCGAGTCTTGGGTGGTACCATACACTTGGGCAGTACCATACTACAACATCACTTAAGGTGCCAGATGATATACATTTACACTAAAATTCCTTGTCAATATGTGCTTTGCATGTCATAATACTATGAGCTAAACGTTGAGTTTTATATAGGTGTGCACAAAAATGTACTGTTTAGAAAAATAAAAGTGCCAACACATGGATTTGAACCCATCACCTTCAACACGTTCTACTACTTGAACAGTTTGTGTTGTGGTTTTCAAAGGAATGTTGCTCAAAATTTTTCTAGACCTTGGCCTTATACATGCTGTAGAAAATGAACGGAATCACACATGAACTCGTGATTACAATCTTCGAGTAGCCAGATGATGAATGCTGCATTATCAGCTTTGATTATGTCGAATCTCTCTGAGTTTGGTGAGTACGTGGCGTGACGGATGGACAGAAGGTTTATCAGCTTTATATATACTTAGATTAATGAGGTTGTTAGTAATAGGGCCACCTTGCTAACAGGGCCACTCGTTGTGGTCCTATAGGTGGCTCTGTTAATGAGGTTTCACTGTTTTCTACTTGTTTCACTACACTTTTGGCCTTGTATACAAACATCCCACACTAGCATTGTGTCCTCCTTACTTTCATCATTTTTTGATCTCTGTAACTTAAAATACACAATTGGTGGTATTAATCAAGTACAAGCACATGAAAAAATTTGGAATTTTCAACTAGAGTAGGGACCATAGCACATCGATAAAAGTACTGAAACAAGTTGGAGTAGTCCATGATATTAAATCACAGTAAAACAATAAGAAGTGTTATATCCCTACTATGCTCAAGATACGTACCATAACGGAAATGCACAGTAGGGATATAACACTTCTTATTGTTTTACTGTGATTTAATATCATAGACTACTCCAACTTGTTTCAGTACTTTTTATCGATGTGCTATGGTCCCTACTGTAGTTGAAAATTCCAAATTTTTTAATGTACTTGTTTGTTAACTTTTTTGTAAATAATCTTATGACTGGTGAACCCACGCATACCGCATCTGAAATGGTGCCGTGCGCCCCAGCTATATCAATTATCGTCTGAAAAGTTAAGTATCCATTATGCTTCGCTGTCAGCTATGTTCAACCCGTTACACAGTAATACGAATCAAGAACTGTTTAAAAAGCGCCTTTGCAATCAAAATAGCCACTATGAAAACTTTCGAAGGGAAGCCATCACGTGCTCGCACCAAATTGACACCTTTCCCTGTCAGCAAAGATGAATGGGACACAAAGGAGAACACTGGTAAGTCCATGAAGAATGCATTGTACGTACTGCGGTATGCCAAAAGGCACCTGTCGGGCCGAAGCGACGTCGAACAGTGAAAAAATCAAGCACGTAGCCTTAGCCGTTATCGAGTTGCGCTTGTCTGAAGACATCAGTCAGTTACTCAGTCAGTCAGTAGAAAATTCTGTTAAATAAATTATTTTTAAAATTCCGTGACAACTTGTTAAAAGCATTTCGGGTCGATGTGAAAGCTTGTTTAGGCTTAGTTTTACCTAACCAATACTGCCTCATCGTCGTCAGGGAAAATTGAGGCTGGTTTTTGGGTGATTTTATTTCGTGGACCACGCCTACTGCTTTATGGTCCGTACTATACAGTTACTATTGTACTGTATGATTTCAAATCAGTTCACCTCATCTAATATCTCCAAACTAAATGACAACTCTCAAGATGATTATGCACAATTAAATCACCTGCAAGTGTCCTCCACCACTGACTACAATTTTCTTTGAATTTAAAAGGACATGTACTGTAAGTTCTAGCTCATCACTCTCTTGACAGATTATACTGAATTCATTATGAGATACACTTAGTATTGCTCAGTTCCAAGGTCAAATTTGCCCGTGTATACAATGTGTTTTCCTCTTGTTTTGCTCACGATTTTCCTGCATTTCACCCACATTCTGTGCATGCAAAATGTCCATAGAAAAGTATGCTGTAGCCACATAGAGACAACATAAGTGTTGCAAAATACAAGTTTAGTCACTGAACTTGAACACGTTTCACTAGTATTTGCCAGCATTTTGCCAGAATTTCACCCACATTTCACTCATGTGGGTGAACGTTACCTTGGAGCTGAACTGTACCTTGTAGTATGTACATGTTGTGCTGAGTTCTGAGAAAACGATAGAAAAGATAACTGGATTTGTCTATTAGAGAAATGACATGTCAGCCAACCAGATGGTTATAGTGATGACAGTAAGGTGCCAAGAGCAGACAGGTACAGATTGACTCCATTACAAGTTTGAGAAATAGTCATAACAGACTGGGTGTTTATGACTTCGTCATTAGAAATGTATAATGAAAACTTTGATTGGCTATCAATAACGTGTCAGAGATCATTACTACAAATGAGCCAAATTTCAAGAACTTGTGTAATTCCATACTTGAGAGTTATTGAGAGTTCATATAAAAGAGTAGCTATACTAAGCAGGCTCAGGAACACTGTGATAAAAATGCAGTGTATTTGATGTAGTTGTACTACTTGAAGAGGTGTATGGCTAGTTTAGACAACTATTACAAAAGTTACATTGCTTATAACATGGATAGATTAACATGTGTGAATAAGTGGGCGATGCCTATCAAAATGGGTGTAGTTGGAGATGGTCGGATATCCAAATTTCTTGTAATAACCATTTCTGTGTCAAATTTGGTCAAAATGTACACTTGTTATGCTATGCCACTGCACTATTTCTAGTAGTGGTACGTATTACTAATGTCACAGTATTAGGCCATGTCAACTTAATTATTTCACAGGCCTGACCAGCTCATTGTTCAAAGATTTAAAAAAAACTCATCCATGGAAAAGGAAGCTAAAATGCCACTAAAACTGAAACTCTGAATGCAACCCTTATATTATTCCAATACAATTAATTATTATGTATTTACCTGCCATTCACCTTCTCAAACCTAACTCAGAAACACAGTATGGCTGCAAATGAGTTGCTACTTTGTTGAGACCAAACCACCAGGTTTACTGAAATTGTTTTCATAAATGTGTGTGTACCTGTCTATTTACCTAACTATCTACCTATGTTTGTCCATATGCACCCACATGAGCAAAATCATTAAAATGGCGAAAGTAGCTTTACGTAAGAAGTAAAAGCGTAGTAAAGTTTATATTAAACTTCTGCACAGGTAAACTTTGCTCTGAGGTGGTTTGCGGTCTGAAATGTGGGTGTAGAAGCTCTCCTTAGACTTTGCGAATTACATTCCCTTTGGGGTTTTACAGGCGTTTAACAACTAAAAACAATGGTGCAGGCCTCATAGACTACTAGGAATAGCCTATCCCTTCTAGTCGAAAGGGGACGTATCCTTTGCATACATGGACGAAAATGAAGAGCATGCAGCTTTCAGGCTTTATCAAGAGAATTTGTGGCAGAAAACATGATAGTCAAACTGTAAAACAGTTTAGAAGATACTTCTGTGCATAATATGTTGTTTGTTTAACAAGCACTTCCATAGCAGTGCATAGCAAAGCAATTGAAAGAATTATGAAATATGAGAGTTACGCACTGATAATAATTAATTATCACACAACCAAGAACCCTATTGGTTAAAATTATAAGATAGTAATACATAGTTGGTTAATTCCAGATGAGTTAGAGCTACTGTAGCTGCATGGCGCCTGGTTTTTAGAAGTAGCACAACATCAACTTGTTTTTGTACTCATATTGTTCTGATTTCTGTTAATATTACATACTGACCTACCAACACTATACTCTTGATATTTTAGTCTGTGAAACAACTAATCAAGTTGAAGTGTTCTTAATGTAACAATCATTTACCACAATGAAAACAAATACCTGTGGTAGCTCAACAAGTCTCATGTGTCAATACCACAAATAAACTTGTTTACATAAATTGACCAGTTGTCTATATTACCACCTGACTTCAAACATCTGGTAATTCTCTACTGAAATAATATGGGATGAAACATGTCCAAAGGAATCCTAGAGGGTATGGTGGTATTGAATATAAAAGCAGATGATATCAAAAACAGTATGACTTAAATATCACAGTTTACTAATATGATACTGGTATATTGGCCAGTCCTATTTGTCATCATTCATTACACACTACTAACACTAATGTAACTTAGTTAATTTACTTTATTATTGTAATCCAATAGTGCTCCTAGTTATAGCTAAAGTTCAATCACTTTAACACTTCACTATACAAACAGACACAAAAGGTATAATTTGTCTAAAATTAATTAAAATAAGCATCTATCAATTTTAATAGTGATATAATGTCTTCACCTGAGAAGCTGTTTTGGAATCATACTGTAAACAGTAGGAAGAACAACTTGTATACTAACAATATGTTAAGGTTCTTATATTGTCAGTGATATACCTTGTGCACATAGTTGAATTTGGCTTAAAGTTTTTACCATAAATTGGCATAGCTTGGTTATAAATAAAAATGACAAAGATCTTGTTTACGTACATACCCCATTGTAAACAATTGCATGTCGTTCATATACTGTACTCTTGGTTATACAGTGTAGCTATAGGAATGATACACAGATATTCAAAACTCTCCATGACAACAAGTTAATAAGATAGTATATGCACAGTAGCAGAGCCATCCTGTATAGCTGTTCGGTAGTTATCATCCAGCAAGGAACTTTGATAATCCCACACACTGGGATTTAAGAGGGTATCACTAAAAGGAGGAATGGGAAATGAAGAAATGGGAAACTGAGTATTTCTCTATAGTTTGTTTTCAACGTATTGGTGATATTGCTAGCAAGTGAAGGCGTCAAAAGTCATCTGTGAGGGTGCAAGCTGGACATAAAGCTAAGTGCATAGTTGAAACTTGGTATTTGAATTCATTATTCGATGTTCCACTGTCAGTGCAGCTTTGCTAGGAGTAGCTAGAGTGACAATGAACAAGACTGAATGAAAGCAGCTTGTCAAGTGTTCTCATTATTGTGCAAACTCTACCTCATTCTTCCGACGTGTGATCTCAGTCAATACATATTTGTGTATCTCATGCTGTGATTATACTATAGTGTGATTACTCTACTCAGTGTCACAAGTTCTCTTGTCACTGCTGCTAACACTGGTATATTGTACATATGCTGTTGTAGCTATCAGATAATTACTCATGACATTTGTATTTACCATGTGCTTAATGTAGTCTCAGATGTAGTGGTCGGTGAAGTAGTAGTAGTAGAACAATGAGTTGCCAAGGGAATCTCTTACACTGTATCATAATCACAAAATATTAATTTTATATCATGTACTATAGCTACTACAAACATTGCAAGGTGCAATACTATAAGTCACCTAGTTCACTGTACAGTCATGATAGTACTGGTGAGCATATACTGGTAGTGGATTGGTGTTTTGTCATTACCATATCCTTAAATAAAACTGGACCAGCTTTCTTGGAATACATTATTTTATATTTTCTTTTTGAAGAACTGACTACCAGTAGCTGGCTAGTGACACTCTACCCAAGCTACTATCATGTACAATCACCTCTACATATATGTGACTGGATTTTGGAAAAACGATCCAAATCGCACATTAGAAGTTTCGAGATAAACGGTTTTAAAGAATTGAAGCCAGCATAACTCTCCAAGGATAGCAAGCACGCGTATGAAATTTACACAAAAGATGCATCAATCTGTTACCTTTCAAGCCACTTCCAGTACTTGTAGCTGCTTGTACAGTTTCCCGCCAAATAAGATAGAAAATCTGAGCAGTTAGACGAGCGAAGTAGTATCACGAGTGCTCACAAAGGGGTGGAGGCTGGGGGGTGGTGGGGAGGGCAAAAGATAGGCCTCAAAATGGAGGCAGACCACGATTGGAGTCCAGACACGAGATTACAGGGCTGTGCTGGCTCCTTAGTGGCTGATATGTAGCAAAATCTACAGAGAACACGTCTGGCCAACATTATAAGGCTGTCCACCAGTAAACCACTGATTCTTGCCAAGCCAGGTCCTTCACAAGGCCTGAAACCGCCATTTGGGCACTCCACACCACCCAGAAAAGACGTCTATTAAAACCAGCCTCGTGTAGTTTGAGTAGTGCTGAGGGTCAAAACTTGTAGTACGATAGTGTAGCTATCCACTGGTGGTGTTAGTTTGATTTTGCCTGATGTGCGATTTGGTTCGGTTCTGTAAAATCTGGTCACATATGCTGATTACACATGTGTCATATACATGTACATATAATCATATTACATTACCATGTGTATGTGTCATTAGTGGCTACTTACATTCATAATTCTTGATAAATCATAATTTGATTAGCACGAACTTCAAAGCAAAAGATGCAGTAGTTGCACTAATTCCATGACAGTGTTGATGGAGACTTGATGTAGTGACAGGAGAATTTGAGTACAGTAGGAGGTACACAAATATGGTTGAGATCGTTTGCCAGAAGAATGAGGCCAAGTTTGCACAATACTGAAGAGCTGCATTCAATCAGTCTTGCTCATTGTTACTCTAACTACTCCTACTCTTGCTCTTGTAGCAAAGTCACGCTGACCGTGGGATGCTGAATAATTGATTCATATACCAAGTTTTGACCATGCACTTGGCTTTGTATCCAGCTTGCACCTTCACTGATGGCTTCTGACACCATCACTTGCAATACCACCTGGAATACGACAAATTAAAGTGTACTATAGAGAAACACTCCGTTTCCCATCTTCTCATTTTCCATTTCGGTTTCCTAATTTCCCATTCCTCCTTTTAGTGACACTTGATTTAAGATGGTTTAGTTGATGTTAGACTTGTTTTCTAGAGTAACACATAATGTATTGTAGCACATCATTCCTCTTTCTAATAGCATGCATAATTTTCAAATATTGTTTTTTATTTAAAAAATATTTTGTGCAAGCTATGTGGGTTACCGTATGGAGGGAAACTTTGGAGGAGGAAAAATTTGTTGAATCAAGCAAAATATCACTGTTGGCGAAATAAAATTTGTCGAATTATTAGCAAAGCGCACGCCCTATTTAATTAGTTAGATTACTAATTGCTGTGTCTGAAGCGAGAACTGGGAGTGCCACGCCTCTTCGGCGCCTGGAGTCAGCTATCAACTAACAGTAGATCTACACCCTCTGGAATAGAGAATGTCGTACTTAATATGGTATGACTTGCTACTTGTCACGCCCGTTTCAAGTTGAAGTTTGAGGATACGTGTACACTCGCGTGTACAGTAGCTAGTTGACTATAGCTTGCTACCTAGTGAGGTATAGTTGAGGCAAGTCTTGCTCTAGCATGATGCCTGGCCCAGTAGCCCTTGGTTGAGTAGAAAATTGATTAATCCGAGGCTTGGTTTGCTATTTTCTTCACCAGCGAAAATATTTGGATGGGGAAAATTTGGCAAATTCATGGTCATTCGCCAAATTTGCCAAATTTTAACGGCACCAAAGTTTCCCTCCATACGGTATACTGAGATGATTGCATATACACTGAGCACTGTACGTTTTGACACTACATTTGTTGTGAAGTCATTTCCCTTCGATTCAAGATAGGATTATAGCTTGATTGGTTATTATTGTAGTTAAGTGAATATTGAGTGCTAACATTTACATGTTGAGTAAATTGGATATGTGTGGAAGACCCTGTTTCGCATATTCGGCCACATATGTGTAAAGATGGTATTCATCATTAGAGTGATAGTCCACTAGTAATGACCATATTGTGTTGTGGTATTAGTGATTGTTGTTATGGTAACTAGTAGGTGTAGTGATGATGATGTAATATCATGTCATATATTAGGATGAGAACAGCAGACTTCACAGAGCTATAGAAAATAATGATTTGGACACAATCAAGACAGTTACGCAGCTGATAGATGTTAATGCCTTGTTATATGATCTTGTAAGTATTACTTCACGTTGTCATCACAAAATACATAATATAAGATTAGCAGTATTATAATTTGATAAAATTACAACATTATAGACAATAACTAGAACTAAAAGTAGATAATGACTCAAGGTATAGTAAGAAACACTCTGCTACACTTCAGAATATTTTCCATAACAATTTTGAAATTTCGGGTAATTATCTGAGCATCATTTCACACACTGATAATGGTATACCATATTTGGTAGTGTTGCCAAAAGTAGTAGGTATGATTTTTATTTATTGTTGGATTAAGGTTGAAGTTAAGGTTGACTCTGTCTCACATTCAGTTTGCATAATCTATTTAACATCTGGGTCATTCCATGTCAAATCACCAAGGAATTGTACGGTCACCTCTCGGATTTTGATGAAACATAGTGTGTTTGTAGTATCTGTGGTGATCATCACCCGTACCAATTTTTAGCCCCATACACCACATGGTTCTGATTTATGACCACAAATATTTTGAATATTTCATGAAAAATTGGTCTGTCTTGAGTTACAAAATGAACTGTAGCTCATCAGTGTGTTAATATTAAAAATAGAATTTTCAGTGATTAAAGACTGTCATTGATAGTAATCTATAAATTAATTATGGGATATCAACTTAATTAAAATTTTAAAAGGCTCCATTAAAACTTTAATCCTTAATATTTCAAAATGTGCTTCTTCAAAATCTTTGAATTTTTTAGTGGATTACAATTAGATCATGCCATATGGTTGATAAATGTTTTGTGATGGGGCCTAGGGATGAGCCTATTGTGCTTTTTTCCACCTATTTTTCTTTCCAGCAATTATTATTTTCTTACCTATTTTGCTCAATATTTGCTCAATATTTGCTCAGCATCAATAAAAATAGAATTAGTTCACTCATAGTAACTGCTTTATTGGAGTATCTCGATCTTTAGTTGCCATTTCTATGAGCATATGACCTGTACTATGCTTGACTGTTCTATTAGAGTATCTTGATCTTTTTCATGCAAAATGTGCTAAGTTTCCATTCCTTGGTGCCCATTTTTCTAATTTTCCACTTATTTTTCCAGCATTTTGCTCTTTGCTATTTACCAACATATTTTTCCAAAAATATTGCCAGCAAAATCGGCGCATCCCTAGTAGGGCCACAGTGGGTTCAAGAGATATAATTAAATACGTTGGGGTGTGTAGTGGAATTTTGTGGTCTATTATTGCTATATGGGAGTGTACACCTCTAATAACCACTCCTAATAAGGCCGTGCCAAGTTTTCCTTACACAATGAAGGTGTCCAAGTGCAGTGCAACCTGTATTAGTGACCACCTGTATTGAAAGACCACCATTGTGCTGCAATTTATTTACTACATGGGTAATTCCATATCAGTTCACCCAAGTTTTGTGTATGACTCCCTCAGAATTGGATGAAATTCAATTTCAACCCATTGCTTGTATGGCTCTCCAGAAAATTTTGATATTTTGTTGTTATTATGAACATTCAATGCATCATAAGTTGAGCGTTTCCATGCAATGTTCCACAGGTTTCGTACTGTGCATTGCAAAAGAATGATCCCACGAGAAGACACTAACATTACTCGCATGTGTACACTCGCGACATTACCTGTGAGCTTTACTGTATGGGTAAAAAACGCAAGCTCCAGAAAAAAAAATTATGCAAGTTTTTATTGCCTCACTGCTGGGTGAATTAAGCCTCCAATGGATAATTCCTGGTCATCATCATGGTCGCCTGTTCATAGGGAGTACAAAAATCTTCTTTTCATCTCACTACATGAAAGGATTTCAAAATTACAGACATTTGTTTACGTTGCGGTGACAAAAGAATTTACCTACAATCATTTTTCAGTGAATTTTTCTTTCTTCTCGAACACAGAAGCAGGACTGAGGAAAAATTATACCTTGATGGATGCAAACATTCATGGCAAATACAATGAGCAAAGATTCAATTCTGTACGTCGTTGTATCAGTAAGTTATGATGGTTTATGTAAGTGCTTGTAGATTCTTTTGTCGATAGCTTCTATACATATCAATTTATTTGCTTGTCCGGCTGTCTAGTGCTGTATTTCTAATGCTGCTTAACTTAGGAAGTTGAAACTTAGCTAGTCCACTCCTCTGTCCCTGTAGAAAACATAGAACAAACAAAATACATTTTGAAAATTTGTGCAGATATCAACGGTTTTCTAAAATTAGGTCACATATGATCTTTACTTTTTGCATGTCAATGAATTTGTTTGTTTGAAAATAATATACAAACTAGTCTGGTTTTTGCTGTTTTCACTGTATAGAGTGTATAAGTACTGTATAGCATATTAAATTTTAGCGTCATTTAAAAAAAAAGAAGATTTTTTGCAATATTCAACATTAAGTATATATTGGGCTACAGGTTACCTAAAAGTACTCACTTTGATAATGCATGTTGAACCACAGCATGTGTAAAAACCAAAAATAATGTCAGTCCAAAAATCCAGTCCACTGAATACTAACACTCTTCGTAAAGATGGTGTAATGGGTTTGTTTCTGCTAATCAATATCACATTTTGTGTTGTTTATCTGTTACAAGCAGCTAACAACCTTTACTGTAAGGCCTTAAATGGTTGACTACAGATCACTGGGCTGTATGTTTGTAATATACACCCCCTGTAGTAACCCTCAGTCCCTGTAGTAGCATCATCACTTCACTAATGTGCTACAACACAAGGTCTTTGTGTCCTGACTTGTGGAGATCAGTAAGTGAAGTCTAACTATTACAAAGCCTAGTTATTAAAACAATCTCCACTTGCTTCACATAAGCATCAGTGAAAAAGTTATGATTTACAAATGATAGTTGTTTAAAAGAAGACTATGTGTGGGAAGTAAATGGGTTTGTTATAATCCTAACATTAAAGTGATTTGTTTCCTTTCACTATATTGTTGGTTCACATTAACCAGAACCCTTGCTTTGTGTTAGTAATTCTTGTTACATGAGTCAGCTGCCTAAACATTAATTTTAGTAGTGCTGTAAAAATCTTAAACTCTGATACCCTCTATTGAAAAAGCACTTTGATGAGGGGAAGACTGAGTAAGTTTTTAGGCTTTAAAATAGAATTGGTACACAGGTATAGAATGTGTAAACATTCAAAAATATATTAAATTCCTAGAAAAATTAGGTCCCAGGCCGTTGGACCCTGGATGCACCATTTTACATTATCCCATACATTTCATATCTTGTTTTTATTATAATTAATTATCATTGACATCATATTAAAGATTCAACTTTTCTGAGCTTTATCGACACCGATCCAATCTAGGAAATTTATTACCAATCCTACCGATATTGTACCGATCTGACATCAGTTATCAGACATCATTGTTGAGATCGGCACCGATCTGATACTAGATTGGTAGATCGGTACATCTCTACATCATATGGCTGCCACCTTTAATTTTACAACTCTTTTACCAAGGCTTTTTTGAAAGCCACACCCTTTCATACAGCTTGGCTGTTTTTGTATGAATTTCACTTCTTTTTTGTATTTTAAATCAACAGGTTGTTGTTGTACAAATCATTGTTCTTCTTGTCTTAAAAAAATACAATGATGATGATATAAGGCATACTAGTGCTCTCCCAATACAAAAAAATACCTACCGATCCGATACCATGCAAAGCCAAAGGATCTATGCTATAACCGATTAGCTAATACCAATATTTGTTCCATAATTTTGTGCTTGCTTTTTCGTGACTATGGCTACATTATAGTGCCTGTATTAGTGTTTTATAACAATTCTGTCATTGTATTTTGCATGCAGTGACTGTTCTATTAGAGTATATCTAGATTTTTAATCCAAACGTGATAAGTTGCATTTGCTCAACTTTTTACAAAGCAAATCCAATTCCATGCTACAATACGATTTCCAGTCTACAAGTTTTGCTAGCATAGCACTTGTTAAGATGATGATGATTGGTGTGACTGGGTCTTAATTGTGACCCAGTCTGAGAAAACCTGTCTTATTGCCCATGTCAGCAGATTCGATTTTTCACCAAGGACACAAAGTTACTTGAATAAACTATCTAATTCCACAATCAAAATTAGCTAGAGCTGATGGTCTGGTTTTGCTAGTTACTTTTCCCAAGCCCAGTGGCAATCCGTACGTGCGGTGTGGGGCCTTAATGGAGCTCTGGTCAGTCTGCATGGGGATGACTGTATGTGGCTATACTGCTCTGTGGTGTTGAGTAAGTACCTCTGCTGTGAATTTCCTTTCATTTTAGCCAATTTTGATACCTCAATGGCCCCAAACTTGGCCTATTTCATCCCTACGCCTTCTTTTCAATTTTTGAACACCATCTTTCCCGCCTTCCACCTCCCACCCATTGTGCAGCTCACCTGATACAGTCAACCTCAGTTTAAAAACTATCTAAAATGGCAGGAAACTGAGTTGTTGGCTACTTGCACAGTGGATGCTGTGGAAGGTAAGGAATTGGTGTAAAACGTTTAAAAAATTTGGTACACATAGCTTCAACCACAACACACTAAATACTTAAAACCGGCATTTCTCGATACTTTTAAATAGGCGATAAGCCCGGTTTTCCCAGACTGGGTCACAATTGTAGTGTACTACCCCGCCAATTGGTACCAAAATGGCTATAATAATACCTTCGATTTGATGTAACTTTTGAAAAGTTACACTATCATAATTTGTAGTGCTCTAATAGAACATACATTTTGAGGATTCTAATATAACACACATAGAATGATCTAGAACAATTGGATTTTTATAAAATGTTGCTATTGAATAGATTTTAGCTAGAATTTTCATTTGTAAAGTAAAAATTACATAAAAGGGCAGTATTCCAACCTTACAAGTGCCAAAGTTTATACAAGTATAACCAGCATTTTTGACATAGTTTTACATAATTACTCAGAGATTGTGGTTATGCTTGTGCCTATTATGCCAGCATAATTTTGAGAATAATAGGTCAACAATTTCGTGAGAATAATTCCGGAATAATAGGATGGTTAAAGGCATAATTTTAGAATTATCCGATTTCCACGGGAATAATCGGTGGAATTAAGAGGCGTATCTATTCTTGATTAGCTAGAAGAAAGAGTTAAGCTACTAAGAGTGATATATAGCTGACATTATTATACAACTGCTGGCTGAAAAGGAGTTGAAAGCCTTTAAAAGATCGATATACTCTTAGACTAATAGAAGGCTCAAATACTTTAAAAGAGCAGTCAGATTGTTTCATGTTAATCTGAAGCCAGCACCAGGGATTGAACTGCATAATTATCTACAATTCTGAAACTTGTGCATCTAAATCAGGCCAGTGTATCTTCTTAAAGTCTTTGATCATTAACTTGGTATGTAGCTAGCTATAACCATAGCTTTAATGCACCAATAATTTAAAACACTTGAATTAATACTGCAGTCTGCAAATAGCTATTCCAAGAGTGTTGTAACTACTTACGGCTAGAGACATTAATGATGTAAAAGAGGAAGTACTTTATTTGTGGCCATTAATTAATGCTGGCAAAACTACATAGGTCAGCATCTTGTAAACTAAGTGACTGGCTGCAGAAACTAAATGAGAATTATTTTGGAATAATAGGCTAGACACAAGAATAAAAAAAGAGAATAATAGGTGAAAATTTTGGGAAATTTTGGAAAGAATAATAGGTGAAATTTTGAACATAATAGGCTCAAGCCTAATTGTGGTTTGGTAGTGGACAACAATTCTCACTTCCATATGACCTGCTACAATGACTGACAATCATTTTGAATTGTTTGGTTGTGGAATTACATGTCTTCACGAGGGTTGGGCAATATTGAAAATTTCCTCCCACGGTTATTGTGGAGCTTATTATCACGATTATTGCAAATACATATCACGGTATTGAAATGAATTATAGCAAGTACACTCAAAACTGTTTACACAGTATATTGGCATGGGTGAACTTTGTTTACCAGCTACCACAACCGCTGAAAAAACCAGCCTAACTTATAGAGCATGAAGTGCATATGCATACTCAAAGTATCCATGTTAGGTGGCTGTGTTTTGCACGAAAGAATTGGCCAAGAAACAGCCTATTTCATTTGAAAACCATCACGAAGATGATCATCTGGGTCCCCAAGAGTGACAATAGAGTGAATTAGCCTGAAAGTGTTAGTTTTGAAGACACGTGCGAACACAAGCTGGTTTGTAGCCAACACACGTTTTTCCTGTGTATTCTCAAGTGATAGCATAAGCTGGTAAGTTATATTTGTAATTGTACACCTATTTTTAGGTAGTGACGATGTTCCAGCTGGATTTATCACCCATTACAAAACATTGACTGTGTGTTGTTACGAGGCGTTACCTATCGAAGAGCAGGCTTGGTAACTCCACAAGCAACAGGAAGGTGTCCCAGTGTGTAAAGAAACAACAGCTTTTCTTTTGTTCAGAACTTCATTTATAACTTGTTATTTGATAAAGTTGACATATGTGGTTTATTGGAATTTGTTGTAATAACTTGTTGGCGTGCGCAGGTTCTACACTGCATTGTAAAAGGTAATATTCTGGAATGCACGATAGTCGGATTTCTACCAAACTTTTGGTGGGCCATCAGTGATAAATTTGCAAACTTTTAGTGCATGGGATTATAATTGTTGTGATCCAGCACAAAGTTACAAGGCCTCAAAGTTAAAATTTGTTTGCAAGCATTCGCTCTTTGTTTTATAACTCAAGAAAGAAGAAGTGCAAAGACAAATCCATGCGCTAAGTTTCCACAAGTTTATTGAAGAATCGTCACAGCGAATTTGATGCCTGTGCAAGCAGCCAGTATCTCAGAATAAGAAAAATGTATGGGTTAACTTTGGGGGACTATAGCGCCTTAATGAAACAAGGTGCGATCTCTCTGTATAGTAGGAAGTTAGGTCAATCTTTGAAGCAGTAGTTTGGATTCCTGTAACCTCCTTTTGTCTGTATCAATTGTAAAAAAGAACAGCATTTGTGTGGCTTCAAAACCAGCTAGCACCCTTAATTCGATGTTTGTGTCAGTGAATATATGAATGTTATTTTGTTATTGCAAGTGCTGGAATTTTAAGTTTGATTATGGATCATGGCCAAAAACTGAGGTGCAGTGAAACAAGGTAGGTTGCCTACACCTGCAGATAAACTATTTAATGGACATTAAATCACTGCTTCAGTTTATGCCTATTTTGAATTAGGGGTTAAATTATATTTGCAGGTGTAGACAACCCATAGACTGAATTAAGTAGGGATTAAATGTCCAGTGTTGTATCTGCAGGTATAGATGACCCATAGATAGAGATATAGAGGTTAATTGTGCACAGGTGCAGTATATCTGCAGAGGTACACAATAGTATAATCAAGCACTAATGAGCCTCAGAAGGCAAGCAGTTAGTAGGCTACCCAGCACGTTTTATTCTTCTCAGTCAACCACACAGTGTTGTCCAATACAATACATTACTAGTAAAAGACTTCTATACTAGTCTTTGTTTGCATTTGAGCTATCTGAACTGTGTTAGCTACACTAGCAGAATTTGTACATTAAAATGGATCGACCCAAACTGTATGTTTAATAGTCATTGTATCAGAAATAGCATTGTTTTGTCGTACACTAGTCTTTCTAGAACTTTAGACAAAATACATAGTAAAGAGATAGGATGATAGCTGTTCACTGCTACACAATCTTCAGATTTGAATATGGGTGTGATAGAATGTATCAGCAATTCGTTAGGAAGTGTGCTGTTGGTTAAGCAGATGATGGAATGGGTAGCATAGAACTGATGCACATGCTTTCCACACCTTTGGGCTAATCTGGTCAATTAGCACTGTAAACATATTGTGGAGGAATGAAAATGCTGACCATAATATTACTGTTACTACTGTTGATATAGTCGGTAAATAAAGTTTGTTGAAGAGCTCTTAGTGAAACTTGAGGAGACAGTACTGCACTGAAAGACTTCACTTCTCAAGTTATCAGCTTTTGTTCATTTTATTGTACAGTACTGTCATTAGTTATTAGTCTTTATTTTGAGCCTTGTATCATGAGAATAAATAAAATGTTCACAGAGCTTGTGCAGTTATACAGAATATACAGGTTGTAGTTGATTAAAGTCTTTAACAAATTGCTTGACAAATCACAATTACAAGGCAGCAACAAATAACAACAATTAGTAGTATAATAAGAACTACACTGCTTATATAATCTAGCTTCATGTGTTTAAGATGCATATTAATCAAATCAGTCTTGTTACAAGCTACTGACATCATCACATCATATCCCTCCCTTGTCCCAAGTGTCATGTTTTAAAACATCCAAGTACTTGTTTTTCTGATGACTGTTCGATGAGTATGGACATCTGTTAGACATAGACTGTTCATTTTGCTGTTTCCGGAAATTGGTATCTTCCTCTATACTGAAATAGAGGTCTGGCCACACAAGACTAACTTGCTGTGTACTATATAGAAATTCTGCAAAGAATTTAATGCTTGCTAACCCTTCGGATATCCTTAGAACATGAGCTTTAGTAGCAAACTACATAGTTTTGAACTTCTGTTTCTGCATGGTGGCTTACTAGTTAGAGATTTTTTAGAAAGGGTGCGTATAGACTGTAATTAATATGCTTTGAGCTTGCTCTAATAAAGATATCATGCTAGTTGACTGTCGTTGTTATGTACATACCCTTCATACAACATGAGTGCTGTAAAACGAACAATAGTAAAATTATTATTAACTTTTTACATATTTAGTCATACATAGTCCAGTCCACTAAATAGTGATGGCCAAAAGGGATTGCTGTAGTAAATCAACAATAGGTATGAGGATTTGATATTATTTTGCTCATAAAGCTAAGCATTATGATTTTGAGTAATGCTACAATACGTACCACCTTTGAGGAATGTCCAAATTATCCACCATTTTAACCAATATTGTTGTATCACAACATTTGAATTGATGATTTGACTTTAAATAGGCTTCTTCTCCTTAGTTAGTTACTATATTAAAGTAATTCATCTCATATTTGTGACTTATCAATACATGTGACCACTTTAATAGGCTAGCATTAATAATGTGACTGTCCTATTAGAATTTCTGACTGCTCAATTCTTTTTAGGGAATTTTGCAAATGACAGATTTTCTTATTGTTAAACTTTTATAATTGCTTCAAAGTACTAGCGTAATTGCAGCAGCTTTACAGAGACAACTATGTGACTGAATTTTTGGAAATCACTCTTGTGGTCGTGCCTGAAGCTATTAGAATTTTTGAAACTAGCATGGTGCTGTTAATGGTAGAAAACACCTCTCAAATATTTCTACAATTTTTCTTATGATTCAAGGTATCTATGGTTTATTCCACCCTTAAATGGGTAGAAATTTAACTTATAATACTGTGTTTCAGAACTAAATATTTTATGTGTCAAATGCGCCCATGAGGGTGATTATCCAAAATTTGGTCACATGTAACGTTTTGGTCATAATGTCTTGTCATATGTAGGCTTGATCGGTCATGGTAGGACAGAGTGGGACATTTCAACTAAGAGTTAGATTGTACATGATTATTAATTCTGGTATATACTGTTCACTCATTCATTGCTCTACTGTAACATTGCTAATTGAATGGGAGTAGGCCTAGTACATTCATGGCCACCCCCCTTGGGTTGTAAGAATGTAGTATCTCCTAGCAACCAAGTGGTAGCTATGATTAGCAGTACAAGCCATAAACCAATCAGATAAACTGTATTCCTTAGGCCCCATCCCTTTTCTTTTGATAGCTAGGACATATGTCTGAGCAAACTAAGTTATGGTCCAGACCAAGAGTCAGCAAATGTAAAATGCCTGGTGATCGACTGTTATAGCATAAGTAATTGATTATCGACCAAATTTTGTACTTATAATGGTGTAACTTATGACAGGAACCTCACATCTACTTCCAGATTTCACCATCATAATTGGCTATTCTTGGTCTCCTCCATAATCTAAGGTTATATACATTATTGTTTGCCTAAGCAGTGCATGTTAGACTAAGACCATATTATAAAGCTGTGATTATCGACCACCTGTACAAATTCAATAAAAGTGTTATTGACCACCCTGCTACTTCCCTTACACGTGAATACTCTGCATGCAATTTACCTTCCACTGATATACTAACATAATAGATTTTCAAATTGTTTATGTGCGTTATTGGCAAGTTATACGGCACACAAATAATATTGTTCACACAGTGTATTTGTTAATGCAAAAAGAAGAAAAATGTTGAAATCCATCATTGTCTGATACAACATCTTCAATGCAGTCTTCATGCAACCATCTTCCACACTTGAAGAATATCCACTCTGCTCCACCCCCTTCCAGTACATCATGATGCCATGATTGAAAACACATACAATGTATGTTCGGATCAATATCTTCATTGTCCATTACGTTCTTTTGCTGAGTTATTTCTGTCAGTAGCTCTTCAGCAGCAATATCACTGATCTGAATCATCAACTCCACCATTGATAGCTGTAATGCCAACAGTGCTAGCACTACTGTTTGTTGTAGTGGAATTCTTTTTCTTCCTAGATACCCTCTTTGATGCTTGTCCTGCTGCCTTCTTGCTCTTTCTTGAGCAAACCTGGGCCCTTTGTTACTCTTTGTTATTTCTTATCTTATGTGTTTCTTATCAGCTCTTTCCTGCTTTCTTTTTTTCCTCAAGCTCTCTTTTCTTCTTGTTCTCCTTTTCTTCTAACATTGCTAAGCTCTCATCACTAGTAAGTAATCTAGCACAAGGCAATGATCTCTCTGGTGTAGATGATGGCTCCAGGGACACTAAGAATTCTGATATGCTTGAGTTTGAGGACCTAGGCACTCTGCTGGGAGTTTCTGCAGATGCATTAGTTAAAGATCTTTGCACAGTTTGTTCTGGTGTAATACCTGATCATAACACTGGAGCCTTAGCAACACTCATAGAGCCCTCTGCAGATGCAAAATTCATTCCACCATCTGGTGTCCTGCAAGCATCTGGCACACTAGGATTTCCCAGAATGTTACATGAAAGACTTGATCCAGGGACCATAGCAACCCTGGCAGGGGTTTCTGCAGGTATGATTACCTCATCAGGTGTAGTGGGAACAGGTTGCTCTAGGGTGATGCATGACAACCTTGACGCAAGGATAGTATCCCTGGTAGGAGTTTCTGCAGGTATGGAAATTGTACTTTCAATAATACTAGCATGGTCAAAACTGCTACAGGTTCTTCGGGAGAGATATTTGAAAATAAGGCAACAACTGATTCAGATTCTGAACAGCTACTTGGATATGATTCAGGATGGTACATTCTATGCCATCATACGTAATCTGGGTCAATATACAAATTATATCCTTCATCAAATCTCTTCTTGTACAATTGCTGTTGCTCAGCATTAAAACCACTAGGTTCTGCATCTGTGTCCACAGGCACATCATTGTATGTGCTAGAAATCTCAGTAGCAGGTGATCCTTCATCATTGCTGCAAGGTGGCCTGCCTTCCACTGCTGTATTACTGCTTCCTGATTGTAAGGATGGAACTTTTATAGCTGAAGAATTGAAAGGATATACTCCAGAAGACTTAAAACCCACCATGATAATAGCAGGTACAACAGACTGCAACCAAGCCTTTGAAAAAAGTAAATTAAAAGTAAACTTGGTAATTACTCTACCGGGATTATGTTGGAGAAACTCATTGCATACTGTTCTCCATTGTGACTTTAATGGTGCAAATACTGTGCAATCCAAAGGCTGTGCCTTGTGTGTAATGTGCAGTGGCAAGCACAACATTATTATCTGTTTAGATCTTGCGAGGCGGACAACTTCAGGTTGGTGATGGGTACTACACCCATCTAACAGTAACAATAATGGTCGGGCACCTACTGCATGCTTGATAAAGTGGTCACTCACTCAAGACTCAAAAAAATCTATGTTTATCCACCTTTTATCACTGCAACCTGGAATTTCCCCACTTGTTCAAGCATGGGATACTTTCTTTGCATCAAACAACACTGTTGTTGGTAACACCTGTCCTGCATCACTCACACATGCAACAACTGTAATTTGATCTTTCCTCCCTGTAGATCTATATCGCACCTTCCTAGTCCTTGTCTTTGTAACAACATTTGGTGCCTTTGGGTCTATAGGGATGCCAGTTTCATCAATGTTGTAGATCTGAGCAGGTGAATTTAACGTTCTACTATGTATGTTCATAACTTCAAACCTAACCTAGTCTTTCCATAACCAACAGCAGCAGAATCTTTCAGAAACTCAGCCAACTCCTTCTCTTCCTCATTATTTAAGTACTGTTTTGGCCCTGACTTAGTGACTCTATCCCTAAGTCTGTCTTTCAGTGTTGTTTTAGGAACCACAAATTGAAGAGTGTTGCCACAAGAAGCACTCAAATGAAGGTATTTCAGTATCCTTGCCGTTCCACATGCTCACAATTATTGTTTGTTTGTAATGTTATTATAACAGGTGAACCTGCACATATCACATCATAAGAAAGAGTGGTACCTGAGTTAGTGTCTTCCACTGAATGTGCTCCAACTATCCTGACCAGAAAGTGAAGTGGCCATTACACTTTACTTTCAGCTATACTCAGCCTGTTATACAGTGCTACAAATGAAGAACAGTAGAAGTGCCTCTGCAATCAATCCAGTCAGTGCAAAAAAATATAGATGATTCATGCACCACAATTACCAATTAACTGATGTGGCCATTATGCTTTGCTTTCAGCTATGTTCAGCTCATTACACAATGTTACAAGCAAAGAACAGTAGGAGAAGCGCCTCTGCAATCACTCCAGTCTACATGGAAAATATGGATGATTCCTGTTACAAGCATAGAGAAGCCATCCTCCTACTAAAATCAACACCTTGGCTGTAATGGTACACAAAGGAGGACAAAGTGAAGTCCATGATGTGTGCATTGTACGTACTGCAGTATGCCAAACGACACCTGTGAGGCTGAAGAGATATCAAACAATGAAAAAGTCAAGCCTGTATATATCCTTAGCCGTTATCGAGTTATGGTTTTCTCAATGAATTTAGTTAGTTAATTAGTCAGTCAGTCAGTCAGTCAGTCAGTCAGTCAGTCAGTCAGTCAGTCAGTCAGTCAGTCAGTCAGTCAGTCAGTCAGTCAGTCAGTCAGGTAGTAAAAAATGCCATTAAATATTAAAATTCATATCAACATTTTTGAAGCACTTCAGGTCATACTGAGGGTACTTTTGGACTTGGTTATACCTAAACATTACTTCCAAAGTGTCATGAAGGTATTTTGAGGCTGGTTTTAGGGTGATATTTTTGGCCACAAAAGCCCAAACCTTCATGATCCATAATATATAATACTACTGTACTCTATGATACCATTATAGCCAAATAGCATTTTAATAATTGCATATATAGACCATGACACACCGCTTGATGTATTGTATATATAGCAATTAAGAGTACACATATCTAAACATCTTATTACTGATTCCCAACATGGCTTTCGCCATAAACGCTCAACTGTCATTCTTTTACTTCAGCAACTAATGACTGGGCATTTTTCCTTGAAGGATGGAACTCAGTTCACTGTGTATTGTTGGAGGCATTTGACTCAGTTCCACATTGTCACCCATGTTTAAGCTTGGATGTCTTGGTATCTAGAGAAATCTACTCTGTTGATTTAACTCATTTCTAACTAATCACTATCAAGGAGTTGTTAATGGTAGCTTCTCAGAATGGCTTCCTGTTTGTTCAGGTGTCCCTCAAGGCTCTGCTCTTGGGCCCCTGTTACTTTTACTTTATATTGTTGAAATCCACCAATTATTTCTAATAGTACTGTTAAGTTATTTGCTAATGACATTGCCGTATACAAGCAAATTGTTACAACTCGTGATGAAGCCTTACTTCAAGAAGACTTGACCAAAATTTATCAATGGTCACAGTTATAGCAACTCAAATTGAATCTTTTAAGCGATCTCCACCGACTTGTAAATACCATCTTTATGACCAACCAATTCCATCTAAATCAGTAGTTTGATACAGTGTACTTGGGGATTAATTCTCATTAATGGAGTGATCATGTTAAACACATATCAGCAATAGCCTCCCACTCTCTCAACTTTTTAAGACACACTCTTTTTGCAAGTCCACCTACTGTTAAAGCTGCAATTGCCTTGTTAGGCCCTTATTGGAATACGCTGCTAATGTATGGTATTTATATTCTGCCAGAGACACTGCTCAACTGGAAGCAATTTAGCAAAAGGCCTGCACACTGGGTGTGTGGTAGCAAATTTAATCCTCATACCTGTAACTGGTCCAAATCTTCCACCTCTTGTTTATAGGACTTAAGATGATGGCCTACATATCTGTCGGTCGTACCTTGCTATAGCTCAAGTACATGACATTCTACACTGGGGCACAATTTGTTATCATATCTTGTACAGGGTGTGTGTTGAATATAGAAACTTAACACTCACAAAAAGCAAAGTCTACAAACGTGCTCCCTTTACAGAGACATACATAAAAGAACAAGCACAAAAACAACCATAAATAAACTTACAACAGAATATGACACACAAAAATATCTATACAAGAACAAGACAAAATAAATGAGGTCAGTTAGTTAAACAGAATACGATGAAGTACGAACCAGAAAGAAGCTGATTTTAAAAATTTCTGCAGGTAGTAAGTTCCAAAGGAATGGAGAATTTATACAATTGTTAGAGAACTTAAAATGTGAATTAAATGGGATAGAGACCCTGTTATGTACAACAATTGTGACCGGATTTGCGAAAGGTACCATTTCCACACATTTTACATACCAGCAAACAAAATGATGTAACACTTGGCTCCATACACTGATTAACTTACTCTTAGTATCAAACTGCAGCCAAATACTGTAGCTACACTCATGGAAAATTTCAGCCAATTATACGAAATGATCAAAAAGTTTAATCAAAGTTCAAAAAATGAGTCAAATTTTGTGTGTGAAAAAGGTACCCTTTTGCAAATCCAGTCACAATTATTGTGGTACCCAAACATGGGTACTATCTCTTGAGTAGGAAGCTTAGCAATCCTCTGATCTGGAGTGGCAAAGACTAATGGCCACTTTTTAAAAAATTCTGGAACACAATAGCATATCTATAGCCATTAGCTATTCGTGGCAATTCATCAATATCTGCTCCAATAATCTGGTCCACAGGGGTAGACTACATTTTGAGATTTTGGTCCATCACCTTGCATGTTGCTCTGGCAGGTTTGGTGAGTCTAATATGGCTTTAATAGCAGCATTGTGTGTTATGATGGTCACAGTTTGTCTTAGCAGTTTCCCATAGTGCTGCTAGCATTTCCAATTTGGCTATAAAATAATTGAATTCAGCAGCATGCAGAGACAGAGCAGGCGACTGGATGTATTTTCTTATCTTCTTGATACAGTGATAGTATTGCTCCCAAACCCTGCTTGCAAGTGTCAGTTTCTAGTGTAAAATCCTTGTTCAAATCAGGACAGACTAGTACAGGTGCTGTTATTGACTGACTTCACAAACATTCAAATACTATACTTCACTATCAGCAGTCCAATTAAACATTGCTCATTTTATAGTGGATGAGCAATCATAGTGTAATCCTTGATATAACACTGATAGTGGGATGTACAGTAAGTACCAAGAACTGTTGTAAAAATCTCAAATTATCAGGTGTAGGGAAGCACTTTAGAGCATCCAGATTCCTGTAGTTTAATTCAGCTTGTGTGACCAGATGACCCAAATAATTATTCTACTTCTTCACAAACAAACTTGCTTTTGTGTGTATTGAGGTTCAAGCCTGCATCAAACACAGTTCTCAAGTGAATAACATTGAAATGACTCTGAAAAAATTATCACAACATCTGAATAATCAGATTCAATTTTTTTTTTACTATAACCAGACTATAATCCATATAACACTCTCAGCATACAATGTTGGAACACTGCAAGTCCATTCATCACCCCATAAGCATCACATTTAAACTGGTATAATTGCTGGGTGATAAATTCAGTCCTGCTAATAACCAGTCGCGAGATGTAAAGTTATAAATACTGGGATCTTAAGAGATGATTAACCCTTGTTAAAGGGAATACATCTGGGTTGGTTATAAAATTTGGTACACAAAAAAATTGGAGTGTTCCATCCCTTTTTAAAAACAGGACTTGGCTATGGACTCTAAGATGGTTTTGTCACCCTAATTGTTAGCATCTTCTCCAATTTGTCAGCCGCTTCCTTTCTAACAGCGAAGGGTACTCTCCTAACAGGTTGCTTCCTTGGGGGCTCAGAGGAAATGGAACACTCAACTGCCACTGTGGATCATAATCTAGAAGAATAAACAATATAACCCACTTTTTCTACTCTTGGGAAGACGAACTGCAAAGGAACTACAGAAACATCTGCCTAGAAGCCTTGTGAAGAAACTTACAATGGAAAGGACAACATCTCACAAGTGTTTCTAATCAAAACTATATGCATATCAGCTATTACTTCTGCAACAGTGTCTGTACAAACTTCACATGCACAGGGTACAGTGCTTTTAAAGCATTATATTTATTTGAACGTTCTTTACAATTCTAGAGTCTCTTGTTAGGACCAATCCCACCTCTGTCTTCTTGCTTCCTGCCTGTGGAAAAATGTTTCCTCCACTTGTACCAAAAGCTGAAGCAGTCAAACTTCTATGTGAAGCTTGCACATCAAGGTGATAGTCAACTATAACCAACCTATGACATACCTGTACTGCATCGGATAACTGCAGTTGGTCAGGTGCTACTAACTTAATGTACAAAGTACCATACAATATTTTCTTGGTGGGGTCTATTCTACGGAAAGGAACGGAACGTAATGATGGACTAAACGACGGAATGGAATGCTTTCTTAAATTGAAGTTTGCAGCTTACCATTGCTGTAGAAGTTCTTGGTGACACCTCCAGCAGGTAATTAAACGTACCCCAAGAAAGATAGAAACAATTTAAGGATTGATTGTGGGTTCTTGTTGCTTGTCATTAGTAACGAAGTACTAAGCTGACTCAGTGTGTTCATTTTGAGATGTATCAAGTAGGGAACTTAATGCATGACTTGTTTTTACTAGTATGAGAGTTGTTTTTTTGCTTACTTTGACTTTAGAATGCACAGTCTGGGAGCTACACTACACCATAGGAAATAAGTATGGTGACAAACTGAATCAACTCAGTCTAAGCAGGAATTTTGTGCAGTGTGTGACATTCAGATACCACAAGGAAGCTATATTGTGTTAATATCAATGATTCATTAACAGTGCAGTGGACTAATGCCAGCCGCTATCTCATGGTTGAATCCAGGATTGGAATGCTTTCTGAATCAAAACTTGCAGTTTGGCTATCATCACTGGTATTGCATTTTATTAGTGAAACCTCCTGGAAAATGGAATAGGATAGTAATAAAATATTAATAGCTGTCTCATGCAGTGATTATTCTCCTACCTGATAAATCAAGCAGGTCCATTCAATTCATTTATATTGCATGACCAAGGCAAGTTTTGTTACTGAAATACAGAAGCTGATTGGTATCAATTGTTTCTGCTGATCTTGACAATATAAAAGACCACTCAATTTCTTCAGTTTCAGAACATAGTGTCCACAGAGAAATTAACTAGAAAGTTATGGTGACAAGAAAAGGCATGACTTCTGATTCAGTGTAATAAACAGAGTAATTAAATGGTTGATTGAGGAGGCATCACTTATGGAATGTTCAGACGACCAGTGATGAAATGCATGGATTCATCAAATTTTGGTTGTGGTTGGAGACATTAAATATCCTAAAGCAAACTGACTGGTTATACAGTAATTTACTTTCTTTTTATTTTCTCAATTTTGAGCCTGTAGCTATACAAGTAATTAAATTTTTCTCAGTCAATAGAAATCGTAGCATAAGATGGGAGAGAAAATATATTTTTGTTTACCTATACTGTACAACTTCAAAGGAAAATGAAGAAAGCATACAGAAAAATCAATAAAATTATAATAGTACAATTACAATAAGGTGAATTATATAGATTTAAATACTTGATATGAATTAGTGCCTTTAGATAAATTGTTCCAAAGCAAAATCATAAATGGAAAAAACAAAGACTGGTGAGGTCTTGATTGATGACAGTGGTTGGGGATTAAAAGGGTGGTAATTTCTTGTTCTTGAATATGTTGCGAAGTGGAGGTACAGTTAATCATTATCAAAATGGGATATCAATTTCATTGTGAATAATTTGTATAGTAAATAATCAAGCATTATACTGTATTCATTTGCCCTCCACTTAAATATGCCACAATATTGGCAGTCTACCTTGATATCTCAACTATCCAACACAGAGCAGCCTGCTTTGTAACAAACACATGTGATCCCACTGTAATTTCATGGACCAGCTGGACTGGGAATCACTTGAAAGTAGACGCACGAATTTAACCTGTCTTGTATGAAGTGAAGTATGTGAAATGTTACACCTAGAATTCTTAGGTGGTATGTGATTAATGTGAGCATTCTATTTCTGGTCTGACTAAATGCACTGAAATCACACATATATACATCTTAGTCCAAATCACATTTCCCTTGTGGATATGGGCATAATTTCACATGTATGGAAGGTATAATTGAAATCTGGTTGATCTTGGAGTTTTGGCATTTAGCCTGATTCATGGCTATGGCAGTCAGACTCATCCTTGAATTTGTGCAACAGAAAAATCAGCTCAATACTGAATACTGTATGTCTGGCATCAGTCCACTGCACCAGCTGTTAATAACTCCATACATGCACTTTAATAATGTTTGCAGAATATATAGCCTCCTTGCAGTGTCTGCCAAAATATTTGCTCCTCACACACTGCACAAAATTTGTCAAGTTTTAATTCAGCTAGCTCTTTCCTGTCACCAGTGTCTTCCTGCTTCCTTTATTTTTATTATTATTATTATTATTAACACTTTACAGTGACCAGCACTGAAGGTCTACAACAACATGTGCTGCAGCCTTAGGATTACCTAACCTAGTTTCAAGGACTTAGACTTAATGACTTATACAGTAGCTGGAAAGGTGTAACAGAAAAGGGGCCAAAGTAAGGAAAAAAATCCCTCCAACTCCAGGAATCGAACTGCAGGTCACCCAATGTCTAGTCGGGGCCACACTCAGTCTTCTTCCAGGAGGGATGGATTTTCTTCCTTAATCCTAAGGTATTTATTAATCCTAAGGTATTTAGTATAGCTGCATTCAGTATAACTTGAAAAGCCAGCCCCGTTTGTTTTTCTAAAGTCAAAATAAGCAAAACAGCTCACATACTAGTAAGAACAAGTGTCCTTCTTGATATATCCATAGATAAACCATGGATGAACATCACTGAGACAGCTGATCACACAATTAGTACTTCGTTACAAATGACAACCAACAAGAACCCACAATCGATCCTTTGATTGTTTCTATCTTATATTAATTTTAATCACCCGCTGGACTCGGCTGGAGGTGCCACTGATAACTTGTAAGGGCAGTTTCAGCAATGGTAAGTTGCAAGCTTCCATTTGAGAAAGCATTCCGTTCCGTGGTTTAGTCCATCATTCTGTTCCGTTCTGTAGAATAGACCCCACCTGTTTTCTTACCAAAAGTAATATTCTCATCTATATCTCCTTCTAAGTTTATGGGCTTTGAATCATAGGTGCATACTTTTGTTTATCAAGTCTGACCTTACTGGACTTCAACCCAGCTGATGAATATAATGTGATAAAATCACAACAGATAATTGTTATGTCTGATCCTGTGTATATCAAACTAGTACCATGTTTTTCAGGTTTCTGGCGAAAATCAAATCATTAACGTGATCAAACACGTGATCCGTGCTTCGAACTAGCAAGGCTTACATAACTTGCAGCATACTAGCAATACTTGAACGTGTACAATGATCGGCAAAAGGTGCGAATATTCACTTTAAATGCCTTGCAAGTTCGAGATATTTGAATTACAACTCATGTGTTTGATCACGTTTATGCTTTGATTTTTGCAAGAAACCTGAAAAACACGGTAACTGGTACTCCCTCAACTTTGACTTCAACACAACACAAATCTCTGCCACCTTCCACATAGGATCTGGTCCATATCATCTTGTTATCTTTTGGAGTGTTTCTGTTTTTTGTATCTTAGCCAAAAGTTTGACATTGTGTATTTTCTATTGAGCTGAACATCCCAGCTGACTGTCATTGGGTTATTGGTTGTAGTGTATCTGTTCCCAATTTCACAACTGATATAAATGTGACCGCGGATCTGTGAAAAAAGGACATAATCACACAAGCCTAAATTATAGCATAAAGCATTGAATACACTGGGCGAAATACTTGCGTATTATTGAAAAATTCCGTAAAATTTTAAATCCCTCTTTCTTAGTGAAGGAAGGGATTAACAATACAAACCTGGATAACAACATATTCGCCTGCTCAAGAGGAGTCGGAATATCTTTGTTTTGTTGCAGTAGACCCGAGGATACGTAAGTTACGAGCGTTTGTTTACGTCATGCGAAGTGATCGTTTTTTTTTATCGATTTTCTTCACGAATTTCACCTTTGTATGCAGTGAAGAAGGGAAGTATAGGAAAAACTTACCCAGTAATTGATTCCCCTGTTCATGGCAAACACTATGGTGAAAATTTTAGCTCCGTTACCTCAATCTGTTGGTAAGTTAAAACCGTTTTTGTAAGCGCTTGTAATTTATCTTCCCTATACTTGCTGTACAAATTGATTTTTCTGTTGTTGCTACTTTGTAGGGCTGTAACTCCCACAGTTATTGCCATATGAAGCTGAAACTTTGCCAGTGGGTACACTTGGCTAAGTAGATTATAAATATTTAATAAACAGGAATTCGAAAAAAAAAAAGCGATTATGTCCTGTTTTTGCAGATCTGGTCACAAATATCCAGCTCTCTGAGTTGTTTGTCAAACTTGCTTGCTTCAAGCCTCCAACTATTTGATTGAAGAAATGGGGTAGCACTAACTCTTGTAATACCTGTATGTTTGTCTATTTGCATCTACATGGTCAGTCTTCCAATTTAACTACTGTATACGTAGTTCTATTTCCATCTGTTGTAGTCTATCTTATAAATGTTTCATTTTCATCTCCTTCTCAAGCATCAGGTTATGGTGAGCTAAATTCTGTTGGCAGTTTGTTTGCCAAAGTTCTTTATTTCTATCCCTTGCCATTTTCACCACCTGCATACTTGAGATCTTGTACCTGTGGACATGATAACTGTTCTTGGAGGGCTTCATTCTTAGTAGTCAATTCTGGCCATCTCTAGGATTCTAAAAGATGCTCCTGCTGTGCTGATAGTTCTTTCTTCAAATGTGCCACCTCCTTCAGCCGTGTGTTTGCCAACTCAGTGTTCATAAAGCTCAGAACTTACTCCAAATGTTTTCTACTTGCTTTTCCCTGTGAAATATGGTCATCTAATTCATTTAAAGCCTTACTGTCTTGATCTGGCATTGTCCTAGATGAACCTGTCACCAAAGTTGAAACTAATAGTTCTCTCTCTGGAGCTGGTTATGATGTTCTGTATTGCACAATATAACTGTAAGAAATATTTCATTGAAATCTTACAAAGATAGTTCACAGCAAAAATAGTGTTCCAATACTACATATTCTAACCCTGTCTTTATTCAGTATTGGAACAACTATTTTATAAAACTCCCTATAACGAGACAAAACGAAACTCAAATCTACAAATGACTCTAATGTTATTCACTATTCAGTGCTGTGGTCTATTTTTGTTTGAGCCAAGGTAGAATTTGTGGACTATTAGTTCCAACAACAAAACATAGACGAATAAATACAGTCAGTATTTGTGTATGAAATATGTTGTGGTTGTTCCCCTTCCTCAGTCTGTGTGGCCACTACTTGGACATCAGAGGGGTAATGGTTACTCTCAGTAAGTATTACACTTATTGTTACTATTATATCATTGCTTAAAATTGAAGGCAAATCCAATTCCTGCATTAGGAAAAGCTTAAGTCTCTTAGAACTGAGAGGAAAGTTTACTGTTGTATACTAAACATCTATCCTGCTCACAGGCAAGAATGCTATCTATAGAAACAAAGTCTATTGCTCTTTAGAGTACTACCTCTTAACTACATTGTCTCTCACCTAGCCTCACTTCTCTATAAGTGGCACACTCAGTCAAGGCCCCAAACTTCTTCATAACTTTCTTTTTCATCCATAACTTTTTTACCCAAAGGGAACTTTAGAGGATTTTGGATGTGTTAATCTCCAGAAAATTCTGCATCTATTAATTTCATCTTACTTCCAGGTATGGCCATTTTTTTACC
The DNA here is from genome assembly GCF_963678975.1 of Dysidea avara. Classification (NCBI taxonomy): domain Eukaryota; kingdom Metazoa; phylum Porifera; class Demospongiae; order Dictyoceratida; family Dysideidae; genus Dysidea; species Dysidea avara. Next base: position 2,364,948 of record NC_089273.1, on the reverse strand, counting down.
TTCAATAACTGGACTAATAAACAATGGGTAAAATACTTGCATGTTTCAAATAAAAATTCTGTAATTTTTTACATACATTTTTCTTTGTGATGAAAGGATCTAACTATAAAAATTGGATATCAATGTATTCATCTAATCAAGAAAAGTTCTAAAATCTTTGTTTCATTGTAGTAGACCAATGGATACATGAATTATTGACATTTGTTTGCATCACATCAAAGCAATCATATGCAATTTATCTTTCTTCACTGATTTCGTCTCTGTATGCAGTGAAGAAAGGTTATATGTGACTGGGCCTGCAAAAATAAGGCATGTGGGCACATAAAAATTGCCTACTTTTTCAAACTTTGATTCGTCATAACTTTGTATTCCATTACTGCTTGGCCATGAAATTTTCAGCATGTATTAAAGATTTAGTTGACTTTAAAGTACAAGTTACAGGATAAAATATTTCATTCCAGTACTGAGATATGAGACGTTACATGTTGGGGTGTATTTTTGCCCACATTCCCTATTTTAGCAGGCCCGGTCACATATAATAAAAACCTACCCAGCAATGAATTCCCTTCTCCATGGCAAACATGATAGTGCATGTTGTAACTCTGTATATCTTTGCATAAATAAGTTGCAACCATTTTTGTAAGTGCCTGTAATTTGATTTCTCTATGCTTTCTGTACAAATTAATCTTTCTGTTGTTGCTACTTGTAACTCCAAATTTTATTCGCATATGAGGTCAAAACTTCACTAGAGCATATTTTTGGCTATGTAGAGTATAAGTAAAAATGTACCATTAAGGGTGCTCTGTACAGATCATGTACGGCTCCCATGAAACTACTATAACTCACAAATGGTTTGGGCAAATATACTGTACTTTCTTACTGGATATAAGCTAACAATAGAACACACTTTAGTCCAAACCCAACTGCTAATTTGCTGTAGAATGCGAGTTATAATTTTTCCCTTTAAACTAGAACTAGTCTTACAGTTTACACACTAGAGCCTTGATACTTTCATGATACATTATACAAAACAGTACAAACTATTGTTGTTTTTATTTTTGTCTTTTAGCTTCTCAATCATCAGATACTCAAATTCCGGTTTGACACTACCACCAATCTTTCCTTTCACTTCCATGCTATTTGTCATCCGAAGTTGCTATCATAAACTGCAAGCGCTCTTTTTAGCAAAATTACTACAGTAATTCATCCAAAATTTTCATGCCTTTTGGGTGAAAAATGACAGACTAGTTATATTTTAAACATAACAATGTAGAATAGCAAGGGGTGTGTCTGTTGCCTAACACACAGGTGCTAAAAATTCAGTAATAAGCTACAGACTAATTAATGACCATAATATTTCCATCAACGTAAAAGATAACTTGTTTCACCATGTGATTGTGGAAGCCTTACGTAAGCTGTGCAGCACACCCTTAAGCCAGGTTTTTGCCAGATCTGGTCACAAATAGTTCGGCAAACGTAGCAGAATTTTGCTTAACCAGTCACATATATAATTGTGTTGTATTATGCAGTACCAGCCACAAGCATGCAATAATGACTTACAGGTCTTTAGAATTGCAGGTACTATACATATAAAGCGGTGTTAACAAAGCTTGATTGTTTAAAATTTGAATTTAGAAGAGTACTCCTGCAGGTGTGCTGATATGTAGCACCATGTATTAAATGAGCAGTTTCAATTGTTATTGAGCTAATAACAGCTTCAGAGATTAAAGTTAGTTGAACATGGCTATTAGTACAAAAAATCATGGCTATTGCAACCGCTTTGAAAATGAAAATGTAAATTCCAGTGTGCTAGGAATTATCAATCACCGTACTGTATATATGGTAACATGAAGGTTTGGACTTTTCTCACCAAAAATATAACCCTAAAACAAGCCTCACAATATCTCCATGGTGCCTTGGCAGTATCGGTTAGATACAACCAAACCCAAAAATGTCTTCAGTTTGACCTTTAATGCTTCCAATAGGTTATATATACAAAATTTAAAACAATTAGTGGAATTTTTTACTGACTGACTGACTGACTGACTGCATGAATTCCTTACTGACTGATGCGTGACTCGATAATGGCAAAGGCTACAAACTTGATTTTTCACTACTCTACATCACTTCAGCCTGGTAGTGGGAATTGTCCCAGTTTTCGGCTGTGACTGAGTTGATTGTGGAGTTCCTTCTCATTATATGTGACCGGGCCTGCGATAATAGGGCATGTGGGCACATGATTTTTCCCTACTTTTTCACAATTTCATCACACATAACTGTTTGTATCATTATGGCATGGAATTGCAATTTTCAGCTCTTAGTGAGCATTTAATTGGCATCATGATGCAAGTTACAGAATGGAAATATACTTTTCCAGTACTGAGATATTACCTGTAGAGTGATGGGGTGTAGTTTGTGCCCACATGCCCTGTTTTCGCAGGCCCGGTCACATATGTTCTTCATTTGTAATGCTGTGTAATGGGTTGAACATTGCTGAAAATAAAGCTTAATGGCTATTGGAGTATTTTAGTATATAATTGATACACTGTAGTTGTGCATGCATTCAAATAAAAACAATAATCCTGACACCATTCTTTTTTCTAATAAATTATGTGCATGCGCACCAGTCATAATAATGTTACAAATAAAGTTAACCAACAGGTATAAGGAAATATTAAGAATTTGAAGTTCGATTAGGGATCATAGAAATCAAAAGTAGTGAAACAAGAGGGGTTGCATACACATACAATCCCTAATTCAGCTGTGGGTATAGACTGAAGGAAGGATTTAATCTCCACTAGTATATCTTCATTTAATGTATGTAGGTGACCTCTCTTGTTTCCCTACTTTTAACTTCTATGATTGCTAATTGAACTAATAATTAATATTTGAAAATGTTGAAATTAAGAGATAGGAGAAATTAACCAATGCATCAAAATTGCATTTTCATTCTTCCTGTCAATAACCACTCACTGGAGCCACTACCATAATATCTTGAGACAGCCAGTTCATTTAGGTGTTGATAATTGTTCAGAGTGCATGGAAGGATTTTACTAGCTGGATGTATCAAAAACAGTACAGTAGTACTGTTTAATAGAAAATGATGGACTATATGCACAAAATGCTGCATTTTAAAATCATCATAGAAATACAATTTGCAATGAAAATCACTTTTATGGAATAGAGTGTTAGTGTATCCCAGCTTTAAAATGCTCATAAATAGCCAAATCAACATTGACTATATAACAATTACATAAAAATCACCAAATTGGAATATAGGTCTACCTGCCTGCCAGCCAACTTTCCTGCCTGCCTGCCTGCCCACCCTCCCACCCACCTGCCCAACCACCTCCCTGCCTGCCTGAATATGCAAGACTAATGGCCAAACATAGCCACCATTTTTGAGTCTCAGTATGAACTCGCTATTGACACGTGGCTTTTCTAATTCCAACAATTGTCTGTATTCTGCTTTTTGCCTTTCCTTTTATCTTCACTGAAATGTTCTTCCTCATGCAAGGAAACCATACCATGACATTAATTCTCCACATTGATACTTTCCTAAGAGGAGTATGTTTAGACTATTTGAAGCACTTTATGGATTATAAGTGAAGAACACTCCATGACACCCCTTAATAATCTAGCTACAATGCGCTACAGTTTTGCTGTAGAAAACTAAACATGACAAACCACACCCCTTAATGTATTATAAAACTCACTTAAGATAGTCAGGGAGATTGAGATACTGTAATGAAGCCATCACAGCCAAAGATGTATAACATAGCTATGGTGTAGCAAATTAAGTTAACTAGTGTAATTATCAATTAAAATGAAGTAGGTTCCATTATAAAGGTAACGAAAAATGCTGACAATTACATGAACGATGGTAGCTATTTCAATATAGCTAAACATATGTAGGAAAAATGGAAAAATTGGCATTGAATAGATTGTAGTAAAATGCCAATATAGGGTTTTTCCAGCACAGTTATGTTGTAAAAGCTGCCATCCTTATTTTGCTACTTTTTTTTCACTGTAACCTTAGTTAATTTCCAAATTAATGATTTAATGTAAGTTTGTATTTCAATCCCTGCACTAGTTTAACTTTACTTTGCGTCCTTATATTGTTCTCTTGTGGCAGTGAATATGCTGTACCATTTTGTAGTGGTATACAAGAGTTGCATACATTTGAAATTGTTTCAGCCTTAAATGTTGTACTTCATATCAAAATTACCTTGTTTGTACCAGTGACTAAATAGACGAATACATGTTTAATTTGTTTGTTTGTTGGGATCCTATAGGTACAGTATATTGTTATTGTGAATATCACATGTGTACACATTGATTATGTCTATGTGTGTGATGTGTTCTTTGAACTACTTTTGTTACTTTGTATATACTTCTTTATTTCATGTTTATTTTATCAAATTTGATGGATGCATAGTCTGTAAGTTATATTAAGTAATCTTAATTCAATTAATAATGCTGTTAATGTATGTACGTAACATGTGTACACATTGATGATGATGTGTTTATTGTACAGCTTTGTGAAATGTGTGACTTGTAATTGTGTCAGTTGTATAATGTACTTACGGGTACGGGTTACCCATTAAATAATTTTGTAGGCGCTTTGCTTATAGGTCTGTTTTAACCGTTTTGCACGGAAGAACACACTAAAATAACATGGTATATTAACGTACAAGAAATACCAAAAGCGGCGATACACTCAACAAGGGATGCGCTTGTACAGAAATGCAGGCACTAAACAGCGAAACTGTTGAGTTGCTATTCATCAAAAACCAGGTTTCATGGGAAGCCAGATCATGATATTCAGCATTAATAAGCTATTACTTAGTGATTTCTAGGTCGTCACGAACGAATTGAGTTGTTATCCGATTGTAACAGCACTGTAGTGCACTCGCGGTATTTCCGTAGCAGAACTTATCGCCATTATCCTTGAAAGATATGATAATTAACCAGCTTCTAGTCAGTTTTCCCACAAAGTCTCCACGACAGCACCTAGATAATATAACCACCCATTGACACTGCCATAAAAAACTAGTGCTAATTGGCTGACAGCTGCTATTTTTGATGAATAATAACCACATTAAGCAGTAGCGCTAAACGCTGGTTCAACCACATTGCAGGGACTTAATTTTACCTTGACTACCTTCTGCAGTAAATTATTAACACTCACTTTGTACGATTCCTCCACTATTATCACGTGGCTATACAATGCTTTAAAGTTAACAACCTTCTCACTAACACCTGCTCGAGTTTCGTGCCAATATTGCACCAACCATTATCATGCATTGAAAAATAATAACCTATTATTAAGCGCCTAACCCGTAACCTTAATACAGTATGTTTGTAATGTTTAATGTCGGTTGTTAAATAAAGAACCACAAACAATCAGCCAATTGTTTTAAGTTGATATTGTTCGCTTGTCAACAGGCATCCACTGATGGTGGTTATTTTGGTAGTTGTGCAGGGTTCCATGATTCTTCTATATGATTTTGCAATAAAACTATTGATATGATCAGCTACAAATTGTGGCTCCCAATTCAGTGGCGGATACAAGGGTGGTTGCAATGCTTCAGCTGAAACCCCCTCTGATGTTTATATATTTATTTATTTGTTTTGTTTTTTTATGATTCGTCATGTAGGTGACACAATCACCTAGAGTATTACATAGCATATTATATTGGGACTTTTTCTACTGGCCAAATTTCATACTTCAGCCTTTGAAATCACTGAAAATACAATTATGGCATTTAAGTGTGTTAAGCACCTCTAAAAAAATTTATCATTTTAATGGATGCAAGTAGGTTTGGGAGGTATGTATTTAGGTATTAGTAGTTAATAAAGGTATTTTTTCAGATACCGAAGTGGTTTTCTAAAAATACCGAATACCGAATTTGATGTAGTAATTAATTTTTGGTGGTTTAGTGGTGACCATACGTACATAAAGTCAAGCCCCATACAAACATGTTTACACTGTGGACAAGCACAGAGCTATGTGTGTTGAAGTATTCACAATGATTTTTACTTTTTAGGATACTTCAAAACTTACTTTGTGGCACAATATTGTTGTTTCATTTGATCCTTTTAAAAGACTAATAGCACAATGTGGGTATAGGTATAAATCATACAAGTGTAGTTTACCCATGTTTTAAGAGTGTGAAATATAAAAGGTATTTGTGACTGAATTTGACAAAACAAGGCTTCGACGCACAAAACTTTGTTAGGAGATATGGCGATTTTAAGGAATCATTGTGTAATAACTTCCCAGTGCCTACAGCTGTGCAAACAAAATTTGCACCAATTGTTCATCGGTTCACTAGCTATCACTGAGTGGGTGTATACATTTCTGATACCCAAAATTTGCCCTGTTTTGAGCAGCTTTTTTCGAGCGGGTAATAATATCACAGGTGGTAGTAATAGGGTTGGAGGGTGGGGGTGGACGGTGGTAGTTATAGGGTGGGAGGGTGGGGGTGGACAGTGGTCTTAATATACGGGTATAAAATGAAGTAAGAAGATGATTGGAATCCAGAGGCCAAGTTTGGGCTCTCCATGGCCCTCAAATTACTTAAAATTGACTGAGAATACTATTGGCGAGCTCTATGTGAAGTCCCAGCTCACTACACACCATTATCACAAAGCCATGGCCATTTAATGGTGCCAATCTCGCACTCGTGGCTTTGACAGGGTCGGAAGAAAGCTGCTACAGAAACCAGACTTGCCAGTGCTGAAGGAAGTACAGTGTGAAATATGATAGTGTATTAGACCAGCAATCCATTTCTGGTAAAATCGTAAGTTTGATTTTGTGTGTGTGGAAGCCTTGTTATGTGAAATCCGGTCACAGTTAGTGATACCGAGGTATTTTTCATAATACCATACCGTTCTTCAAAAATGCAATACCGCCCATCCCTAAATGCAAGTGCTTTTTGCTTCAAAAATTTCTGCGAAGGCCTGAATTGGTAAGATTCAACTGCGAAACAGTGTTGTTGAGTGATTGTTTACTACTAGCTAGTATACGCCGTAGCTATATAGGCTTTTGTGCTATCAATACACCCCAGCTGGACAGTACGGGATCACAGTTATTTAAAACTTCCTGAACCTGAACCCACCTCTGATCTGCCACTGCAATTGTATGAGGTTTGGTACTGAAATACCTGGGGGTCCCAACTTGGGATTTCTAAGACCATCCAAACAATCATAATGAAACCCTGCACTATCGCACCTCAAGCTAGTCTTGGAATGGAAGAGCTACTCTTGGAATGGGGGAATACTGCATGGATTCAAGTCTACCACACAAGACTCCCTTCAATGTCTGTGCATTTCCTCCCCTGACAGAATAATCCTAACCATAATGTTAATTCCCTCTTTTTTATGAAAGATTTTATTTTATTATCATTCTTATAGCAGCGCTAATGTAATTGGTTTTTATGTTCTCATTTCCAACATAGTCTCCTAGTCCTAGGGGTGGGTTTTGGGAGAGTCCTTTTTATTTCAGCCGGTTTCAGATTTAGAATGACCCATACATGTGGCATTTTTCCTACGTGTGTGTTCAGTGTGATGATGCCTGCAGAGGTTAATCTCCATATAGTATGGATCCCCTGAATAAAATCTTCCCAAACCCTATTGTTAAAAAATCTCCACAGACATATGAAAAATATTTCATTGGTGCTAGGCGGTGCATATTGGAAGATCAAGGGGAGTGGTTCCTGTATGTTCTGCAGTGTAATGGTGATGTAGGGTACAGAGACTATGATATTAAATGTGATAGACTACTGAAAGCCATAAAAACATGATCATACTTTGTAGTGAGAGTGAATGTAGGAATGACATGATGTTGATTTGAACTTGAGTAAACATTGTGAAATGAAAAGTATTCAATGTTCTTTACACACATAACAATATTTAAATTGTACCCATAGATACCCATGACGGTAATAAATTTAAAAAGGTCACAATGTTACTGACTGTATAAGTGTTGCCCCTGTTTCACAGCATAAACTACATGCACATACCTTGTGTCAGTTTCTTTCTGGTGTCAAACTGTATTTTTAGTGTAAACATGAGCCTCATGCTGTAAGTAAGTTCATTCTTGAAATAACACTCATAAGGCTTATTTTATTATCGATTGTTTAACTTGGATAATTAATTTTTGTTGTTGTGAACCTTAAAAGGATAATCTTGATTTTGAAAGCATTCTTTTGAGTATAATAAGGTTGATTTTTGAGCATTGCTCAAAATTATATGTATATAGCTGTTATTTTGGTAGCTATATACATATAGCTACCAAAATATAGTGGTTATCCCAATATATAGTGTTTATTTTGGTAGTTGTGCAGGGTTCCATGGTTCTCCTATACAATTTTGCAATAATGACCATTGACATGATCAGCTACAAATTGTGGTTCTAATTCAGTGGCGGATACAGTTTGTAACGGTTTCAGTTGAAACCATTACATGGTGTATTATATTGGGACTTTTTCTACTGACCAAATTTCATACTTCAGCCTTTGAAATCACTGAAAATACCATTATGGCGCTTAAGCATTTTAAGCACAGAGCTTATGATAAGAATTCTCTGTTGTCCTGCCACAATGTCCTGGCAAACCAAAATTGGCCGGACAATTGCCAAAATTGACTGGACATGTGGAAGATGAATGCCCAGTATGTCCACTGTAGCATAGCAAATAAACATTATAGTGGTAAGATGTCACATGCCTTACTGCAACTGTTATGTGGTTACAGTACACCAGAGGGTTGGCAATGGTACATTTGTGGTCACTCCCTTGGGTTGTAAGAATGTATACTATCTCCTGGCAACCAAGTGACTGTTATTGTTGATAGCATGCCAGCTCAGCCCTTAGGCTCCTTCCTTGTGCTTTGATGGGACACTGTGTCCGGACAAATTGCATTATGGTCAGACATCTATGCAATTTGACCGGATTTTGTCCGGTGTCTGGACGTTATCATAAGCTCTGTAAGCGCCTCTAAAAATTATCATTTTAATGAATGCAAGTGCTTTTGGTTTCAAATTTTTCTGCAAAGTCCTGGATTGGTAAGATTCAACTGTGAAACAATGTTGTGGAGTGATTTTTTACTGATTCATTGCTAGCTAATGTATGCCACAGATCTATGTAACTATATAGGCTTTTTAGCTATCAATTCACCCCAGCTGGATAGTATGAGATCACAGTTATTGAAAACTTCCTGAACCTGAACCCCCCCCTCTAAACATTTCTAGATCTACTACTGTAATTACATGAGGCTTGGGAGTGAAATACCTGGGGGTTCCCAACTTTGAAGCCACAGGGATTTCTAAGACCAAGCTAACAATCCTAATGAAATCTGTACTATCACACTCCAAACTAGTCTTGGAATGGAAGAGCTGCTCTTGGAATGGGGTAACACTGCATGGATTCAAGTATACCACACAAGACTCCCTTCAATGTCTGTAAATTTCCTCCCTGATAGAATAATCCCAACCATAATATTAATTTCCTCTTTGTATTATCATTCTTACAGCAGTACAAATGTAATTGGTTGTTAAGTACTCATTTCCAACATAGTCTCCTAGTCCTAGGGGCGGGTTTAGGGAGGGGCCTTTTTATTTCAACCGGTAGGCTCCGGCCTATTATGCCCAAAATTTTACCTATTATACTTTTGAGCATTGCTCAAAAAATAAGCCTATTATGCTCAAAATTATGCATTCAAAATCAAGATTATGCTCTAGAACTGACTGTTTTATTAGAGTATATCAGCCTTTTCTGACTGCTGTATTAGAGTAAGTGACTGCTCTATTAGAAGATTTTACTTCTGAAAAGTAAGAATAACCAACAAAGAAATGGTTTAATAAGTTATATTACATGTTTTTTAAATATTTAATGCACTAATAATACTATTGGAAGTGAATATTTGCTTTCAGGTGCACGTATTGCACATTTAATTAAATTTTCTAATATCGTCACTATTATGCTGGTATTATTCTTGATGCTTTTGGTCACCTATTTTGCTTTAAATTATGCCGGCATAATTGGCCAGTACCTATCAGCCAGTTGCACATTTAGAATGACCCATACCTGTGGAATTTTCCATGCATGTGCGTTCATTGTGATGATGCCTGCAGAGGTTTATCTCCATATAGTATGGATCCCCTGAATAAAATCTTCCCAAATCCTGTTGTTAAAAATCTCCACAGACATATGAAAAATATTTCATTGGTGCAAGGCTGTGCATATTGGAAGATCAAGGGGAATGGTTCCTGTATGTTCTGCAGTTTAATGGTGATGTCGGGTACAAAGACTATGATATTAAATGTGATAGACTACTGAAAGCCATGGAAACATGATCATACTTTGTAGTGAGAATGAATGTAGGAATGACACGATATTGATTTGAGCTTGAGTAAACATTGTGAAATGAAAAGTATTCAATGCTCTTTACACACATCACAATATTTAAATTGTATCCATAGATACCCATGACAGTAATAAATTTAAAAAGGTCACAGTGTTACTGACTGTATAAGGTTGCCCCTGTTTTACAGCATAAACTACATGCACATACCTTGTGTCAGTTTCTTTCTGATGTCAAACTGCATTTTTAGTGTAAACATGAGCCTCATGCTGTAAGTAAGTTCATTCTTGAAACAACACTCATAAGACTTATTTTATTATCAATTGTGTAACTTGTATAATTTGTGTTGTTGTGAACCTAAAAGGATAATCTTGATTTTGAAAGCATTCTTTTGAGTATAATAAGGTTGATTTTTGAGCATTGCTCAAAATTATAATAACCTAAGTGTATATAGCATGGAAGACCCTCCTTATGACTCCAGGAGGTCCCAAGCAAGCAAATATACAGTAGCAGTCAATGTCTTTATCACAAGAGAGAGCAAAATCACTACAACTACAACTGTGACATACATGTAGCAGAGACTCAATGAAACATTACAATACACAATTTTTATACTGTACTTTCAATATTGATTTAATTTCACATTGTGTAATGTTTATTGTTTGTCATATTAGTCAAATCAGTCTTGCTACAAGCTACTGACATCATCACATCATGTCCTTCCCTTCTCCCAAGCGTCATGTTTTAAAACATCCAAGTACTTGTTCTTCTGATGACTTCTCAATGAGTATGGACATCTTAAGGCTTATACTGTTCACTTTTCTGTTTCCAGTTATTAGTATCTACCAATGTCTGATCCTTCTCCTCTGACTCAGGACTATTGCTTGACTCTGTACTGTTGCAGACAAGCAATACATCATTATCAACCTGAGAATTTGTCTGTTATTCATGTCCAAGTGTTAGTTCTCATTATACGTGGTTGAGCATTTAACTTCTACATCAATTTCTTCCAACTGCTTTTGCACTTGTTTAAGAGGTCTGCCATGCTTTGATCTCTTTCCCCATACCAGTAAAAGTCAGTTGGAAATGTAGATGGACAATTGATGACCCTGGGAAGAAAACCTTGATTGCTGTAGTATCTGGATTATCACATGAGGTGATTTGATAAGGTCCGTGCCAAGGTCTTGGCAGCTTACATTGTTTCACTGTCTCATCTTGTGGGAAGTGAATCAAGACCCATTCTCCTACTCTGAGTTTACTTGGTTTTAGCATGCTTATCATATTGGGTCTTTTTATGTTCCTGTGCTTATAAAATTGATTTGGCTGCTAAAGCACTCACAGTTGATAGGGATAGTACTAGTCCTTCTCGATTATCTGCCACATCAGTTAGCTTCAATGACCTGGATGGTAAAGTGGCAGACTCTGTTGGCAAAGAGCAAGAACGACATTTTTTCACCGGTTGAAGAATGTGGCGTGTTGTGGTAAGCCCACAGGATCCCTGATACGTGCATATCCCAATGCACTCCAAATTTGAAAACGTGTTTTCTTGAAATGTTCTGAACAAGGTTTGGTTGAAAAGTTCTACCATCCCATTGCACTGGGGATGGTGTTCAGTGGTATTCAACTTTTTCATTCTAAGCAACTTGCACACATCCTGCATAAGACATGGCAATAGGTTTATACCTTGATCTGATAGCAATGCTCAAAACATTGGCACTATTTCTTGAGGCAAGTGCTTAGCAATCCTTTCAGTCTTCTGGTCAGGTGTAGCATATACCATTGGCCACTTGCTAAAGAGATCTTGAAATACAATTGCATATTTATTGCCATTAGTTGTCAAAAGGTAGCTCCAAGATATCGATGCCAATGAGCTGGAAAGGATGGTCTATATACAGGAATAGGTTGCATTGGGGGCAGCTGTCTTCTCCTGTGCCAGTGACAATAGCACATTAGGCACAATCGTGGGTATAGTTGGCGATATCTCGATACATATTCTGCCACCACCATTGATGAGACATGGTTTTGTAGATCTTCGTACCAGAGAAAGTGCCTTTCTGTGATTCCACTGTAGTACTCCACCAACATGTTTTGCTACAATCCACAAGGTACCACTGCTCTAGGGGAATCACCCTTTTGTCCATTGAAATATAGAATATCATCAACCATTGTGTACATGAAAGCTTAAGCAACTCTCTCTGCAAATCAAGGTTCTGCTGGCAGAACATTTTCTGACAGATACTGAATAATTGGCAGTAGACCAGGATCCCTTTAACTGCTCCTCAGCAATAGACTTGCTCTCACGATTGCCACCAGCATCAGGATCTTTACATAGTAAAGAGCTGATGGTATCAAGTTTTCTATCATCACTGAGCAACTTAAACTTCTGAATTGGCCTCCGAGTTAGGTAGTGCAGATAAAACAGGTTGTCATGAGAATGCATCAGCATGCTGATTTTTCATTCTTGCCCTGTGAATTATTTCTATTTTCTTAATTCCACTTCCATATAGCTTACATCACCATCGAGCATGTTTCCCAGTAAGATTAGGCAGTCCTAAAATGGCATTATCAGCTGCATGATCTGCTATGACATTCACATTGTGACCATAAAGGTAATATCTAAAATGTGTAACAGCCCAAACTACTGCTAATGTTTCTAGGTTGGTGATGGCATAGTTGGACTCAGTTGTGGGCACAGAATGGCTAGCATATGGGTCATTCCATGTCAAATCACCGAGAAATTGTAGGGTCACCTCTCGGATTTTGACGAATTTTGGTGTGCTTGTAGTACCTATGGTGCTCATCATCCACACCAATTTTTAGCCTCATACACTACATAGTTTCTAATTTATGACCTCAAACATTTTGAATATTTCATGAAAATTTGGTTCGTCTTGAGTTACAAAATCAACTGTAGCTCACCACTGTGTTAATATTTTAAAATAAAATTTTCAGCAATTAAAGACTGTTAATTGGTAGTTCGAATAATCCTTAAACTATGGGATATCAATTTAATTAAGGTTCAAAAAGGCTCCATTAAATACTTTAATCCTTGATATTTCAAAAATCGCTGCTTCAAATTCTTTGAATTTTTTAGTAAATAATAATTAGGTTATGGTCTATTGTTGGTAAAATTTTTGTGGTGGGGCCACAATGGGTTCAAGAGATATAATTAAATATGTTGTGGTATGTAGTGGAATTTTGTAGTCTATTATTGCTATGTGGGAGCGTACACCTCTAATAACCGCTGCTGATAAGGCCATGCCAACTTTGTCTTACACAATGAAGGTGTCCAAGTACAGTGCAACCTGTATAAGTGACCACCTGTATTGAAAGACCACCTTTGTGCTGCAATTTATTTAGTTGGATTTACTGTATGGGTAATTCCATATTAGTTCACCAAAGTTTTGCACATGGCCCCCTCGGAATTGGATAAAATTTGGTGGGTTGGTATCCAAAGTGGTCATGTGTCCTTTCACCCATTGCTTGTATGGCTTCTCAGAAATGGCTTATTTAGCATACTATTTTTGCTGTACTTGTGATCATTCAAAGCATCATATCTTGGGTGTTTTTAAAATGAATTACACCACTTTAAAGCTCAAAGAAAAAGCTTTCGTTTGGTATATTTAGCAGCTTAATTTGTTGAAGCTGATAATTAACTACATCTCCTAATCTTTGACCTTTGCTCTACCAAAAAGTGCTGATTAGAATTTTTGTGAATATTTGTCAACTTTCACCTATTAGTTGCAAAAGTTTCAACCTGGGGTCTCTATGGGATTATGAGATAGGTAGCTAACGGTGTTTGCGGTATTATACATGTAGTAGATATCCCATGCAGTATTGCATACCTTGAAACCCATTCTGTTGATTTAGGTTTGCAGACACACAAGACTCTTTGATTCAACTGCAAGTTAATACAACAGGTTGTGACAAAGGCATGTAATACAAGTTTGTCACTGTGGTGATACAGTGTCAGTGATGCTGTTTGGTAGCAAAAGTCATTTCTTTTTTTGTCAGAGTACATACAACCACTTCTTGTCCTTGGGTCTATGAGAGTTAGAATGTCATCCATTGGTATAGTGTGGATATTCTGGGGCTCTGAGTACTTGAACAAGTTTGATGGACCACAGAAATGTCAGCTTTACTTCCTAGTGTCACTGCAAACTTCAAGCACACAAGCTAACCACCAATTCTCTTCTTGTAAACAAGTGACAAATCCAACAATTGATTCTGGTGAAACTTCATTCTTTGCTAGAGTAATTACCTCTCTTTCCTGAAAACATCAGATTATGAGTAAAATTTATTTCCACTTTCTGGAATTGGCACAAAAGAGTGGTTTTCTCATACCATGGATTATACGTGAGAGTTGAAAGCAACGTCCCTATCATCTCAAATAATCTTCATTGTTACAATATCCAAAGTAAGCAGCAGGTATGTTGCTACATGCTCAATTGAACAACTGACATGGTGTCATTAGCTGGTCATTGTACTGCCTTTGCAAGCTATATAAGCTGGCTGCATTTGAAAACTATACAACTAAACAAATTGCAGCACAAAGGTGGTATTTCAATACAGGTGGTCATTTATACAGGTTGCACTGTACTTGGACACCTTCATTGTGTAAGACAAAGTTGGCATGGCCTTATCAGCAGTAGTTATTAGAGGTGTACACTCCCATATAGCAATAATAGACTACAAAATTCCACTACATACCACAACATATTTAATTATATCTCTTGAACCCATTGTGGCCCCACCACAAAAATTTTACCAACAATAGACCATACCTAATTATTATTTACTAAAAAATTCAAAGAATTTGAAGCAGCGCTTTTTTGAAATATTAAGGATTAAAGTTTTTTAATGTAGCCTTTTGAACCTTTATTAAATTGATATCCCATAGTTTAAGGATTGCTTGAACTATCAATTAACAGTCTTTAATTGCTGAAAATTTTACTTTAAAATATTAACACAGTGGTGAGCTACAGTTGATTTTGTAGCTTAAGACAAACCAATTTTTTCATAAAATATTCAAAATATTTGTGGCCATAAATCAGAAACTATGTTGTGTATGAGGCTAAAAATTGGTATGGGTGATGAGCACCATAGGTACTACCAACACACCAAGTTTCGTCAAAATCCGAGAGGTGACCTTACAATTTCTTGGTGATTTGACATGGAATGACCCATATGCTACCGAATGTAATTTCTTATCATCTTGGTAATGTGACAGTGTGTTGCCCAAGGCCCCAAGCCTTGCTTGCTAGCATAACTCTCTAGTGTGAAATCCTTATCGAAATCTGGATAGGCAAGCATTTGGTGCTGCTAATAACCTGATCCTTAAACTTTCAAAGGCTACTTCACATTCAGCTGTCCATTGGAAAAATGCTCCCTTCTTAGTGAGTAATTATAATGGGTGAGCAAACTTGGCTTAACCCATAACAAAACGACAATAATGAGATGCTAGCCCAAGGAACTGTCTCAACTGCCTCAAGTTAATGGGAGTGGAGAAATGCTTTACAGCATCCAAATTCTGGTTGTTTGGCTTCAATCCAGATGGTGTCACCAGATGAGCCAAGTAATCTACTTCATCGCAAACAAATTTGCATTTCTTTGGGTTGAGTTTCAAGCCTGCTCTCTTTAAACAATTAAACACATGCAGCTCTCAGGTGAACGACATGATCATGCAAAGATTCTGAAAGACTATTACATCATCCAAATTGACTGATACAAATTCTTTGCCACTGTCAGACTGTATTTCATGCAATAGTCTCTGCATTAAATGCTGGAACACAGCAAGTGCATTCATTACACCAAACGGCATCACTCTGAATTCATAGAATCCCTGGTGCATAATGAATGCTGTCTTCTCTTGGCTGTTCTCATGAACTTTAGTTTGCCAATACCCTGATGCAAGATCTAATGTTGTAAACACTTCCAACTGATCTAAAAGGTCATTGTTTCTTGGTAAAGGGAAAGTGTCTGGCTTGGTAACAGAATTAAGATTACGGTAATCTACACGATATCGTAGTGTTCCATCCCTTTTCTGACCAAGACAACAGGACTGGACCATGGGCTCTTAGATGGTGTGATCACGTAACATTTCTGCATCCTCTCTGGCTGATTTGCTATCTCTTGGCAGGCAGCAAAAGTTGTTCTTCTCACAGGCTGTTTCCTTGGGGCCTCATCACTGGTGTTAATCTCAAATTCAATCAGGCCAGTCTCCCCTCTCTCATCCTCTTCTAGACCAAATATGTCATGATATTCCACTAACAGATTTTCTAAAGTAGGTGCTGTTCTAACAGTAGTTTGTTAGACTCCATCAGCACCTTGCTGATCTGTTGTAGACTCCACTTAAATTGTTCCACTGTTTTCTCATATGGTAGGCTGATATTAAACAGGTGTACTTGATCTAGTAGGGTCTTACTGCCTCCTCAACTAGAGACCATTCACAGACAACAAGTATGTCTTCATCTTTAGCAATGACAAACTCCACTCCAACAACTTGACCTCAGTCCATACCTTTCTGTAACTGACTCTCCAGTATTGGCTACCACTGCTGCAGAAGAGCCATCCTCTTTTGCTTCTGTAAGAGACCCTACAATCTTCAATGAGGTGTGCAGTGAATCTGAAGGCTCTAACATAACTGTGCTTTTCACAGTACTTGTACTACTGTAGTGAAATTGGCAGGAAAATGTGTAGTTTTAATCAGATTCACTAGTGAAATGTTCTGTGCTCACTGAATTGTTGTTTTTAGAGCAATTGTGCATATCTAGAATTATTGTTGTGTATATGATAGTTACTTCTGATGATCTATATCTTCAAAATCACAATCCAGTGCTTGTGGTCAATGTACCCAGGAACCAACTGGCTAAAGGGCAAAGGCTCAATCATCAAACACAGTCCTCAAGTGAACAATATTATAAAATAAATCTAAAAAAAATTATCACAACATCCAAATAATCAGATATGTACATTTTTTTACTATAACCAGACTGTAATCCATATAACACTTTCGGCATACAGTATTGGAACACTGCAAGTCCATTCAGCACCCCATAAGGAATCACATTTGAACTGGTATAATTGTTGGGTGATTGAGATTTAAAGTTGTAAAATACTTGGGTCATTAATCCTTGGTGAAGGGAATAAATCTGGCTTGGTTATAAAATTTGGTAAACACAGAATTGAAGTGATCCATCCCAGGACTGGACTATGGACTCTAAGATGGTTTTGTCACCCTAATTCTTAGCATATTCTCCAATTTGTCAGCCATTTCCTTTCTAACATCGAAAGGTACTCTCTTAATATGCTTCCTCCTTGAGGGCTCAGGGGAAATGGAACACTCAACTGCCACTGTAGATCCTAATCTAGAAGAATAAACAAGACAACCCACTTTTTCTACTCTTGGGAAGTCGAAATGCAAAGGAACTACAGAAGAATATGCTGAGAGAGAAGATCCTCCTTGTGAAGAAACTTACAATGAAAAGGGTAGCATTTTACAAGTGCGTCTAATCAAAACTGTATACATACCAGCTATTACTTCTGCAACAGTGTCTGTACAAATGTCACATGCACAGGGAACAGTGCTTTTAAAGCATTATATTTTTGACCCTTCTTTACAAATTGTAGAGTCTCTTGTTAGCACCAATTCCACCTCTGTCTTCTTGCTTCCTGCCAGTGGAAACAATGTTTCCTCCACTTGGACCAAAAGCTGAAGCAGTCAAACTTCTATGTGCAGCTTGCACATCAAGGTGATAGTCAACTATACCCAACCTATTACATACTGCATCAGATAACAACAGTTGGTTAGGTGCTACTAACTTAATGTACATAGTACCACACAATATTTTCTTACCAAACGTAATATTTACTTACCAAACGTAATATTTACATCTATCTCTCCATCTAAGTTTATGGGCTTTTAATCATTGGTACATGCTTTTGTTTATCTCTAACCCAACCCAGCTGATGAAATAATGTGATAAAGTAAATCACAACAGATAATTGCTAAGTCTGATCCTGTGTGTATCAAACTACTGTAGTAACTGGTACTCCCTCAACTTTGACTTCAACACAACACAAATTTCTGCCACCTTCACATAGGATCTGGTCCATATCATCTTGTTATCCTTTGGAGTGTTTGTATTGTATCTTAGCCAAAAGTTTCACATTGTGCATGAACTAGTAACCAAATAACTACTATACATGTATTTTCTATTGAGATGAGCATTCCAACTGGCTGCCATTGGGTTATTGGCTGTAGTGTACTTGTACCCGACTGATATTAATATCCAGTTCTGAGTTGTTTTTGACTGTTTGTCAAACCAAGCCTCCAACTATTTAACTGCGTAGTTCTATTTCCATCTTCTGTAGCCTATCTTATAAATGTTTCATTTTCATCTCCTTCTCAAACATCAGTTTATGATGAACTAAATTCTGTTGGCAGTTTGTTTGCCAAAGTTCTTTATTTCTATCCCTTGCCTTTTTCACTACCTGCATGAGATCTTGTACCTGTGAACATGATATCTATTTATGAAGGGCTTCATCCGTAGTAGTCAATTCTGTCACTTTGACTCTCTCCATCTCTAGGATTCTAAAAGGTGCTCCTGCTGGGCTGATAATTCTTCCTTCAAATTTACCACCTCCTACAGTGATGTGTTTGCCAACTCAGTGTTCATAAAACTCAGAACTTGCTCCAAATGTTTTCTACTTGCTCTTCCCTGTGAAGTATGGTCATCTAATTAATTTGCAGCCTGACTGTCTTGATCTGGCTTTGTCCTAGATGAATCTGTCACCAAAGTTGAAACTAACAATTCTCTCTCTGGAGCTGGTGATAATGTTCTGTATTGCACAATATAACTGTAAGAAATATTTCATTGAAATCTTGCAAAGATAGTTCTTCCCTTTCCTCAGTCTGTGTGACCACTACTTGAACATCAGAGGGGTAATGGTTACTCTCAGTAAGTATTACACTTATTATTACTATTATATCATTGCTTAAAACTGAAGGCAAATCCAATTCCTGCATTAGGTAAAGCTTAAGTCTCTTAGAACTGAGAGGAAAGTTTACTGTTGTGTACTAAACATCTATCCTGCTCACAGGCAAGAAAACTATCTATAGAAACAAAGTCTATTGCTCTTTAGAGTACTACCTCTTAACAACACTGTCTCTCACCTAGCCTCACTTCCCTAAGTGGCACACTCACCCAAACGTCTTCATAACTTTCTTTTTCATCCATATCTGTTTTACTCAAAAGGGAATTTTTGGAAGATTTTGGATCTGTTAATCTCCAGAAAATTCTACATCTATTAATTTCATCTTACTTCCAGGTATGGCCAATTTTTACCTTCAACAACTGGACTAATAAACAATGGATAAAATACTTGCATGTTTCAAATAAAAAAATCTGTAATTTTTACATGCTTTTTTCTTTGTTATGGAAGGATCTAACTGTAAAAAATGGATATCAACATATTCATCTAATCAAGAGAAGTTCTAAAATCTTTGTTTCATTGCAGTAGAACAACGGATACATCAATTATTGACATTTGTTTACATTACATCAAAGCAATCATATGCAATTGACCTTTCTTCACTGATTTCGTCTCTGTATGTAGTGAAGAAAGGTGATATAATAAAAACCTACCAAGCAATGAATTCCCTTCTTCATGGCAAACATGATAATGCAAGTTGTAACTCTGTATATCTTTGCATGCATAAGTTGCAACCATTTTTGTAAGTGCCTGTAATTTGTTTTCTCTATGCTTTCTGTACAAATTAATCTTTCTGTTGTTGCTACTTGTAACTCCAAATTTTATTCGCATATGAGATCAAAACTTCACTAGAGCATACTATTGGCTATGTAGATTATAAGTAAGGAATTTGAAAACTGTACCATTAAGCCAGGTTTTTGCCAGATGCGGTCACAAATAATTTGGCAAACATAGCAGAGTTTTGCTTAACCAGTCACATATATAATTGTGTTTTCTTATGCGGTACCATCCACAAGCATGCAATAATGACTTACAGATCTTTAGACACTGCTTGAAGTATCTTAGTTTACTACAGTGGTATATCCCCAGTACATGGAACAGTTAATTGTTTGTTATTTTAGTAG
Source organism: Dysidea avara (assembly GCF_963678975.1). Classification (NCBI taxonomy): domain Eukaryota; kingdom Metazoa; phylum Porifera; class Demospongiae; order Dictyoceratida; family Dysideidae; genus Dysidea; species Dysidea avara. The sequence continues at coordinate 2,344,465 of NC_089273.1, read as the reverse complement.
TTTTTCAGTAAACCCGCATTCAGTGATGTTTTACTGAGAGTTTAAAACTTAGTAAAATAATTATGTTCCATATACTTAAGTCTACTGACACTTTACTATCAGTATATCTACAGCAAGGCATCTTAACAAATTAGTAAACTAAGAACCTTCAAGCAGTGAGAATTGCAGGTACTGTACATATAGAATGGCTTGATTGTTTAAAATTTGAATTTAGAAGAGTACTCCTGCAGGTGTGCTGATATGTAACATCATGTATTAAATAGGCAGTTGCAATTATTATTAAGCTAATAACAGCTTCGAGATTAAAGTTAGTTGAACATGGCTATTAGTACAAAATAATTCATGGCTATTGAAACCGCTTTGAAAATGAAAAATGTAAACTCCAGCTAGAGTGCTAGGAATTATCATACAGTGTGATGTTACTGCATCATCACACTGTATATTTGGTAACATGATGGTTTGGACCTTTCTCAAACAATTCCAATAGGTTTATACAAATTTTAAAACAATCAGTGGAATTTTCTACTGACTGACTGACTGACTGACTGACTGACTGACTGACTGACTGACTGACTGACTGACTGACTGACTGACTGACTGACTGACTGACTGACTGACTGACTGACTGACTGACTGACTGCATGACTGCATGAATTCCTTACTGACTGATTTGTGACTCGATAATGGCAAAAGCTACAAGCTTGATTTTTCACTATTTTTCGTCGCTTCAGCCTGGTGGTGGGAATTGTCCCAGTTTTTGATTGTAACTGCGTTGATTGCAGAGTTCCTTCTCATTATATGTTCTTCATTTTTAATGCTATGTAGCAGGCTGAACATTGCTGAAAATGAAGCTTAATGGCCACTTGTGTATTTTAGTAATTGATACACTGTAGTTGTGCACACATTCAAATGAAAACAATAATCCTGACACCATTCTTTTTTTCTAATGCATTATGTGCATGCTCACCAGTCATAATAATGTTACAAATAAAGTTAACTAACAGGTATATTAGGAATTTTAAGTTCAATTAGAGATCATAGAAATCAAAAGTAGTGAAACAAGAGGGGTTGCGTACATATACAATCCCTAATTCAGCTGTAGGCATAGACTGAAGGAAGGATTTAATCTCCACTAGCATATCTTCATTTAATGTATGTAGGTGACCTCTCTTGTTTCCCTAGTCTTAACTTCTATGATTGCTAAAAATTAAAATTCAAAAATTAAGAGATAGGAACTATGTTATAATGTGCTGTGAACTATGTTATCTCACCTGTCATCCCCAGTCATGATAGGATTGATTATTCTACTTATGCTCATTTTTGTGATAATGAATACACATCAATTATGATACTACTATTATTACATCATCACAACTACTACATGCTTGACTTATCAGTGATGATCTGAATTGCATCTCTTGTATCTAGTACATAGCCATAGCATCAAAGGTGATTCTAAGGGGGGCCATGGCTCCCCCTGCTGAAAAATAACCGTTTTAAGAGTCTTGGGGAAAGTTGCAGTATAGAATGGTATTGTTATTTTAGCATTTTCATGTTTTTACCATCAATTTTAGGCTGTTTTCAAGCTTTAAATTGCAAACATCCTGCAGCTTCTTGCACCTCCAGACCCCCCTGAAATTCTACTTTATTTTACAGCCATTCAACAATAGTTATACTTTTCCCTACTTGGCCCTCCCCTGTAGGTCAGGACTAGAATCGCCACTGCATAGCACCTAGTGTACCTAAATTGTGACTGAATTTTGGAAATCTCCCATATATGGTTGTGCATAAAGCAATAAGAATTAACAGAATGCAGAAAATAATTTTTGCAATGTTGCAAACTTTAATTGTACTTCAAAGTATTTAGGTTTATTCTACAAATCAATGAGTAGAAATTCAGCATTAACTGCTCTAGTTAAAGATTAATATATTATTTAATAATTCACTAATATGGTTGACTTTCAAAAATTCAAATGTTCATTTTATAGGTGGATTATTGTGGCTGTTGCTATTACTGGAACAATGGATTAACATATTTTTGTTATTGCACATTTGCTTGACTGTGTCACCTTAGTTTAGGACCCTTAATTAGGGAAGCTTGAGCCCTCTATGGAAACTGGATACAAGCCATTGAATGTGAAAACTGTTTTTTCAACAACTTTACTTACTGTTATATATGTGACCAGATTTGTGAAAAGGAGTCTTCCACACACATCCAATTCTATGAATTCAGAAGACCATAACTAAGTCCTCAGGTAATGCATTAATGTGAAAAGTTCTCCATCTACTAAATAGACTATGTTGGTACTCACTACTGACCAAATTATAAATCAATAGCCTTTTCCAGTCTGCAGTTATGAGTCATCAAAGTTGATAAAATGGATATGTGTGGAAGACCCCTTTTCGCAAATGCGGTCACATAATTATTATGTCACTATGTAGCACTTACTCTTACTCTCACATGGCTAGACCTCTATTTTAGTGCAGTGGATATCAATTAAAAGTGCCCACACTGAAATGTTGCACTTTATATCAAAATTACCATGTTTGCATCAGTGACCAAATAAATGTTTTGTTTTGTTTATCCTATAGGTACTTCATTTATATTGTTATTGTGAATATCACATGTGTACACATTGATTATGACTATGTGTGTGATGTGTTCTTTGAGCTACTTTTGTTACTTTATATATACTTCTTTATTTCATGTTCATTTCATCAAATTTGATGGATGCATAGATAGTAAGTTATCATAAGTAATGTTGATTCAATTAATAATGTTATTACTGTATGTGCATAACATGTGTACACATTGATTATGTCTATGTGTGTGATGTGTTCTTTGAGTTACTTTTGTTACTTTATATATACTTCTTTATTTTATGTTCATTTCATCAAATTTGATGGATGCATAGATGGTAAGTTATCATAAGTAATGTTGATTCAATTAATAATGTTATTACTGTATGTGTATAACATGTGTACACATTGATTATGTCTATGTGTGTGATGTGTTCTTTGAGCTACTTTTGTTACTTTATATCTACTTCTTTATTTCATGTTCATTTCATCAAATTTGATGGATACATAGCATGTAAGTTATCATAAGTAATGTTGATTCAATTAATAATGTTATTACTGTATGTGTATAACATGTGTACGCATTGATTATGTCTATGTGTGTGATGTGTTCTTTGAGCTACTTTTGTTACTTTATATCTACTTCTTTATTTCATGTTCATTTCATCAAATTTGATGGATACATAGCGTGTAAGTTATCATAAGTAATGTTGATTCAATTAATAATGTTATTACTGTATGTGCATAACATGTGTACGCATTGATTATGTCTATGTGTGTGATGTGTTCTTTGAGCTACTTTTGTTACTTTATATCTACTTCTTTATTTCATGTTCATTTCATCAAATTTGATGGATGCATAGATGGTAAGTTATCATAAGTAATGTTGATTCAATTAATAATGTTATTACTGTATGTGCATAACATGTGTACACATTGATTATGTCTATGTGTGTGATGTGTTCTTTGAGTTACTTTTGTTACTTTATATATACTTCTTTATTTTATGTTCATTTCATCAAATTTGATGGATGCATAGATGGTAAGTTATCATAAGTAATGTTGATTCAATTAATAATGTTATTACTGTATGTGCATAACATGTGTACACATTGATTATGTCTATGTGTGTGATGTGTTCTTTGAGCTACTTTTGTTACTTTATATCTACTTCTTTATTTCATGTTCATTTCATCAAATTTGATGGATACATAGCGTGTAAGTTATCATAAGTAATGTTGATTCAATTAATAATGTTATTACTGTATGTGCATAACATGTGTACGCATTGATTATGTCTATGTGTGTGATGTGTTCTTTGAGCTACTTTTGTTACTTTATATCTACTTCTTTATTTCATGTTCATTTCATCAAATTTGATGGATGCATAGATGGTAAGTTATCATAAGTAATGTTGATTCAATTAATAATGTTATTACTGTATGTGCATAACATGTGTACGCATTGATTATGTCTATGTGTGTGATGTGTTCTTTGAGCTACTTTTGTTACTTTATATCTACTTCTTTATTTCATGTTCATTTCATCAAATTTGATGGATGCATAGGCGGTAAGTTATCATAAGTAATGTTGATTCAATTAATAATGTTATTACTGTATGTGCATAACATGTGTACACATTGATTATGTCTATGTGTGTGATGTGTTCTTTGAGCTACTTTTGTTACTTTATATCTACTTCTTTATTTCATGTTCATTTCATCAAATTTGATGGATGCATAGGCGGTAAGTTATCATAAGTAATGTTGATTCAATTAATAATGTTATTACTGTATGTGCATAACATGTGTACACATTGATTATGTCTATGTGTGTGATGTGTTCTTTGAGCTACTTTTGTTACTTTATATCTACTTCTTTATTTCATGTTCATTTCATCAAATTTGATGGATGCATAGATGGTAAGTTATCATAAGTAATGTTGATTCAATTAATAATGTTATTACTGTATGTGCATAACATGTGTACACATTGATTATGTCTATGTGTGTGATGTGTTCTTTGAGCTACTTTTGTTACTTTATATCTACTTCTTTATTTCATGTTCATTTCATCAAATTTGATGGATGCATAGGTGGTAAGTTATCATAAGTAATGTTGATTCAATTAATAATGTTATTACTGTATGTGCATAACATGTGTACACATTGATTATGTCTATGTGTGTGATGTGTTCTTTGAGCTACTTTTGTTACTTTATATCTACTTCTTTATTTCATGTTCATTTCATCAAATTTGATGGATGCATAGCATGTAAGTTATCATAAGTAATGTTGATTCAATTAATAATGTTATTACTGTATGTGTATAACATGTGTACACATTGATTATGTCTATGTGTGTGATGTGTTCTTTGAGTTACTTTTGTTACTTTATATGTACTTCTTTATTTTATGTTCATTTCATCAAATTTGATGGATGCATAGATGGTAAGTTATCATAAGTAATGTTGATTCAATTAATAATGTTATTACTGTATGTGTATAACATGTGTACACATTGATTATGTCTATGTGTGTGATGTGTTCTTTGAGCTACTTTTGTTACTTTATATCTACTTCTTTATTTCATGTTCATTTCATCAATTGTGACCGGATTTGTGAAAAGGGGTCTTCCACACACATCCAATTCTGTGAAATTGGGAGACCATAAATGAGTGTTCAATTAACACATTAACCTGAACGTTTTACCATCAATTCAGCTATGTTGCTGCTCACTTTTGACCAAAATTCAAGTCAATAGTTCTTTCTAATCTAAGGTTATGAATTGTCAAAGTTGGTAAATAGAATGTGTGTGGAAGACCCCTTTTCGCAAATCCGGTCACAAATTTGATGGATGCATAGCTTGTAAGTTATCATAAGTAATCTTGATTCAATTAATAATGTTATTACTGTATGTGCATAACATGTGTACACATTGATTATGTCTATGTGTGTGATGTGTTCTTTGAGCTACTTTTGTTACTTTATATCTACTTCTTTATTTCATGTTCATTTCATTGGATGCATAGGGAGTAAGTTATCATAAGTAATCTTGATTCAATTAATAATGTTAATACTGTATGTGCATAACATGTGTACACATTGATTATGTCTATGTGTGTGATGTGTTCTTTGAGCTACTTTTGTTACTTTATATATACTTCTTTATTTTATGTTCATTTCATCAAATTTGATGGATGCATAGGATGTAAGTTATCATAAGTAATCTTGATTCAATTAATAATGCTATTATTGTATGCGCATAGCACCTGTACACATTGATTATGTCTATGTGTGTGATGTGTTCTTTGAGCTACTTTTGTTACTTTATATCTACTTCTTTATTTTATGTTCATTTCATCAAATGTGACTGGATTTGTGAAAAGGGGTCTTCTACACACATCCAATTCTGTGAATTTGGGAGACCATAAATGAGTGTTCAATTAACACATTAATCTGAACTTTTTACCATCAATTCATCTATGTTGCTGCTCACCTTTGACCAAATTTCAAGTCAATAGGTCTTTCCAATCTAAAGTTATGAATTGTCAAAGTTGGTAAATAGGATGTGTGTGGAAGACCCCTTTTCGCAAATCCGGTCACAAATTTGATGGATGCATAGCTTGTAAGTTATCATAAGTAATCTTGATTCAATTAATAACGTTATTATTGTATGTGCATAGCACCTGTACACATTGATTATGTCTATGTGTGTGATGTGTTCTTTGAGATACTTTTGTTACTTTATATCTACTTCTTTATTAAATTTTTTTTATTTTTATGTTCATTTCATCAAATTTGATGGATGCATAGAGAGTAAGTTATCATAAGTAATCTTGATTCACTTAATAATGTTAATACTGTATGTGCATAACATGTGTACACATTGATTATGTCTATGTGTGTGATGTGTTCTTTGAGCTACTTTTGTTACTTTATATCTACTTCTTTATTAAATTTTTTTTATTTTTATGTTCATTTCATCAAATTTGATGGATGCATAGAGAGTAAGTTATCATAAGTAATCTTGATTCAATTAATAATGTTAATACTGTATGTGCATAACATGTGTACACATTGATTATGTCTATGTGTGTGATGTGTTCTTTGAGCTACTTTTGTTACTTTATATCTACTTCTTTATTTCATGTTCATTTCATCAAATTTGATGGATGCATAGGCGGTAAGTTATCATAAGTAATGTTGATTCAATTAATAATGTTATTACTGTATGTGTATAACATGTGTACACATTGATTATGTCTATGTGTGTGATGTGTTCTTTGAGTTACTTTTGTTACTTTATATATACTTCTTTATTTTATGTTCATTTCATCAAATTTGATGGATGCATAGATGGTAAGTTATCATAAGTAATGTTGATTCAATTAATAATGTTATTACTGTATGTGTATAACATGTGTACACATTGATTATGTCTATGTGTGTGATGTGTTCTTTGAGCTACTTTTGTTACTTTATATCTACTTCTTTATTTCATGTTCATTTCATCAATTGTGACCGGATTTGTGAAAAGGGGTCTTCCACACACATCCAATTCTGTGAAATTGGGAGACCATAAATGAGTGTTCAATTAACACATTAACCTGAACGTTTTACCATCAATTCAGCTATGTTGCTGCTCACTTTTGACCAAAATTCAAGTCAATAGTTCTTTCTAATCTAAGGTTATGAATTGTCAAAGTTGGTAAATAGAATGTGTGTGGAAGACCCCTTTTCGCAAATCCGGTCACAAATTTGATGGATGCATAGCTTGTAAGTTATCATAAGTAATCTTGATTCAATTAATAATGTTATTACTGTATGTGCATAACATGTGTACACATTGATTATGTCTATGTGTGTGATGTGTTCTTTGAGCTACTTTTGTTACTTTATATCTACTTCTTTATTTCATGTTCATTTCATTGGATGCATAGGAAGTAAGTTATCATAAGTAATCTTGATTCAATTAATAATGTTAATACTGTATGTGCATAACATGTGTACACATTGATTATGTCTATGTGTGTGATGTGTTCTTTGAGCTACTTTTGTTACTTTATATATACTTCTTTATTTTATGTTCATTTCATCAAATTTGATGGATGCATAGATGGTAAGTTATCATAAGTAATGTTGATTCAATTAATAATGTTATTACTGTATGTGTATAACATGTGTACACATTGATTATGTCTATGTGTGTGATGTGTTCTTTGAGCTACTTTTGTTACTTTATATCTACTTCTTTATTTCATGTTCATTTCATCAATTGTGACCGGATTTGTGAAAAGGGGTCTTCCACACACATCCAATTCTGTGAAATTGGGAGACCATAAATGAGTGTTCAATTAACACATTAACCTGAACGTTTTACCATCAATTCAGCTATGTTGCTGCTCACTTTTGACCAAAATTCAAGTCAATAGTTCTTTCTAATCTAAGGTTATGAATTGTCAAAGTTGGTAAATAGAATGTGTGTGGAAGACCCCTTTTCGCAAATCCGGTCACAAATTTGATGGATGCATAGCTTGTAAGTTATCATAAGTAATCTTGATTCAATTAATAATGTTATTACTGTATGTGCATAACATGTGTACACATTGATTATGTCTATGTGTGTGATGTGTTCTTTGAGCTACTTTTGTTACTTTATATCTACTTCTTTATTTCATGTTCATTTCATTGGATGCATAGGGAGTAAGTCATCATAAGTAATCTTGATTCAATTAATAATGTTAATACTGTATGTGCATAACATGTGTACACATTGATTATGTCTATGTGTGTGATGTGTTCTTTGAGCTACTTTTGTTACTTTATATATACTTCTTTATTTTATGTTCATTTCATCAAATTTGATGGATGCATAGGATGTAAGTTATCATAAGTAATCTTGATTCAATTAATAACGTTATTATTGTATGTGCATAGCACCTGTACACATTGATTATGTCTATGTGTGTGATGTGTTCTTTGAGATACTTTTGTTACTTTATATCTACTTCTTTATTAAATTTTTTTTATTTTTATGTTCATTTCATCAAATTTGATGGATGCATAGAGAGTAAGTTATCATAAGTAATCTTGATTCAATTAATAATGTTAATACTGTATGTGCATAACATGTGTACACATTGATTATGTCTATGTGTGTGATGTGTTCTTTGAGCTACTTTTGTTACTTTATATCTACTTCTTTATTAAATTTTTTTTATTTTTATGTTCATTTCATCAAATTTGATGGATGCATAGAGAGTAAGTTATCATAAGTAATCTTGATTCAATTAATAATGTTAATACTGTATGTGCATAACATGTGTACACATTGATTATGTCTATGTGTGTGATGTGTTCTTTGAGCTACTTTTGTTACTTTATATCTACTTCTTTATTAAATTTTTTTTATTTTTATGTTCATTTCATCAAATTTGATGGATGCATAGAGAGTAAGTTATCATAAGTAATCTTGATTCAATTAATAATGTTAATACTGTATGTGCATAACATGTGTACACATTGATTATGTCTATGTGTGTGATGTGTTCTTTGAGCTACTTTTGTTACTTTATATCTACTTCTTTATTAAATTTTTTTTATTTTTATGTTCATTTCATCAAATTTGATGGATGCATAGAGAGTAAGTTATCATAAGTAATCTTGATTCAATTAATAATGTTATTACGGTATGTGCATAACATGTGTACACATTGATTATGTCTATGTGTGTGATGTGTTCTTTGAGCTACTTTTGTTACTTTATATATACTTCTTTATTTTATGTTCATTTCATCAAATTTGATGGATGCATAGGATGTAAGTTATCATAAGTAATCTTGATTCAATTAATAATGTTATTATTGTATGTGCATAACATGTGTACACATTGATTATGTCTATGTGTGTGATGTGTTCTTTCAGCTACTTTTGTTACTTTATATATACTTCTTTATTTTATGTTCATTTCATCAAATTTGATGGATGCATAGGATGTAAGTTATCATAAGTAATCTTGATTCAATTAATAATGTTATTATTGTATGTGCATAACACGTGTACACATTGATTATGCCTATTTGTGCATGTGATGTGTTCTTTGAGCTACTTTTGTTACTTTATATATACTTCTTTATTTCATGTTCATTTCATCAAATCTGACCGGATTTGTGAAAAGGGGTCTTCCACACACATCCAATTCTGTGAAATTGGGAGACCATAAATGAGTGTTCAATTAACACATTAACCTGAACTTTTTACCATCAATTCAGCTATGTTGCTGCTCACCTTTGACCAAATTTCAAGTCAATAGGTCTTTCCAATCTAAATTGTCAAAGTTGGTAAATAGGATGTGTGTGGAAGACCCCTTTTCGCAAATCCGGTCACAAATTTGATGGATGCATAGCTTGTAAGTTATCATAAGTAATCTTGATTCAATTAATAATGTTATTACTGTATGTGCATAACATGTGTACACATTGATTAAGTCTATGTGTGTGATGTGTTCTTTGAACTGTTTTTGTTACTTTGTATATACTTCTTTATTTCATGTTCATTTCATCAAATTTGATGGATGCATAGGAAGTGAGTTATCATAATTCAATTAATAATGTTATTACTGTATGTGCATACCATGTGTACACATTGATGATGATGTGTTTATTGTACAACTTTGTGAAATGTGTGACTTGTAATTGTATCAGTTGTATCACGTACTTAATACAGTACATGACTATTTACTGGTGATAAGTTTAAAAGGTCACAATGTTTCTGACTGTAAGTGTTGCCTGTTTTATGGCATAAACCACATGCACACACACATCAGTTTCTTTCTGGTGTCAAACTGTATTTTTAGTGCAAACATGATCTTCATGCTGTAAGCAAGTTCATTCTTGAAACAACGCTCATAAGACTTATTTTATTATCAATTGTGTAACTTGTATAAATTGTGTTGTTGTGAGCCTTAATTTTAGCGTAATCTTCATTTTGAAAACATTCTTTTGAGTATAATAAGATTGATTTTTGAGGATTACTCAAAATTATAATAACTTAAGTATAATTGGCTCAAACCTGCTAGTTATTCCCAGCAGGCTCAAGTTTCCACCTTGCAGGGCTCAGATAAGTGATAGCCTTGATACGTTTCCATGCCAGTTAGTTTGTATAAACTACAGGTACACAAAATAATGTTAGAATTTTCAACTAGAGTAGGGATCATAGCACATCAATAAAGAGTACTGAATCAAGCTGGAGTAGTGCATAATATTAAATCACAGTTAAATTCATCTGCTCAGATCTACAACATTGATGAAACTGGCATCCCTATAGACCCAAAGGTACTAAATGTTGTTACAAAGCCTGGGACTAAGAAGGTGTGATATAGATCTACAGGGAGGAAAGGTCAAATTACAGTTGTTGCATGTGCGAGTGATGCAGTACAAGTGCTACCACCAACAGTGTTGCTTGATGCAAAGAAAGTATTCCATGCTTGGACAAGTGTGGAAATTCCAGACACCAGTTATGGTTGCAGCCTTGCAGTGATAAAGGATGGATAAATACAGATTTTTTAGAGTCTTGGGTGAGTGACCACTTTATCAAGCATGCAGTAGGTGCCTGACAATATTGTTGCTGTTAGATTGGTGTAGTACACATGACCAACCTGAAGTTGTCCGTCTCGCAAGATCTAAACAGAAAATGTGACTGGATTTTGGAAAAACGATCCAAATCGCACATTAGAAGTTTCGAGATAAACGGTTTAAAAGAATTGAAGCCAGCATAACTCTCCAAGGATAGTAAGCACGCGTATGAAATTTACACAAAAGATGCATCAATCTGTTACCTTTCAGGCCACTTCCAGTACTTGTAGATGCTTGTACAGTTCCCACCAAATGAGATAGAAAATCTGAGCAGTTGGACGAGCGAAGTAGTATCACGAGTGCTGACGAAGGGGTGGAGGCTGGCGGGTGGTGGGGATGGCAAGAGATAGACCTCAAAATGGAGGAAGACCATGATTGGAGTCCAGACACGAGATTACAGTGCTGTGCTGGCTCCTTAGTGGCTGATATGTAGCAAAATACACAGAGAAACTGTCTGGCCAACATTATAAGGCTGTCCACCAGTAAACCACTGATTCTTGCCAAGCCAGGTCCTTCACAAGGCCTGAAATTGCCATTTGAGCACTCCACACCACCCAGAAAAGACGTCTGTTAAAACCAGCCTCGTGTAGTTTGAGTAGTGCTGAGGGTCAAAACTTATAGTATGGTAGTGTAGCTATCCGCTGGTGGTGTTAGTTTGATTTTGCCTGATGTGCGATTTGGATCGGTTCTATAAAATCTGGTCACAAATAATGTTGTGCTTGCCACTGCACATACACACAAGGCACAGCCTTTGGATTGCACAGTATTTTCACCATTAAAGTCACAATGAAGAACAGTTTGCCATGAGTTTCTCCAACGTAATGCCGGTAGAGTAATTACCAAGTTTAAATTTAATTCACTTTTTTCAAAGGCCTGGTTGCAGTTTGTTATACCTGCTATTATCATAGTGGGTTTTAAGTCTTGTGGAGTATATCCTTTCAATTCTTCAGCTATAAAAGTTCCATCCTTACAATCAGGAAGTAGTAATACAGCAGTGGTAGGCAAGCCACCTTGCAGCAATGATGAAGGATCACCTGCTACTGAGATTTCTAGCACATACAATGATGTGCGTGTGGACACAGATGCAGAACCTAGTGATTTTAATGCTGAGCAACAGCAATTGTACAAGAACAGATTCACCTGAATTGTCGTAATTAAATTTTTGCCATTAACCTACCATCACAGCCATTTCTTGGCCGCCACCTTGGATTTCACATCTTTTTTCACCTTGGAGACCACACTATTTTTTTACAGCTTGGCTGTTTTGGTTTAGATTGTAATAAACATGACCAATACTCCACTACATATACTCTTCAGGTCTTGTGTAAAAAGGGAACTACAATAATACTGTATAGTACAGTAGGTGTGGGCATGGCCCATGAAAAAACATCACCCAAAAACCAGCTTTACATTTCCCTGATGATGATGGGGCAGTATTGGTTAGGTAAAATTAAGCCCAAACAAGCCTTCAGATCGACCCAAAATACTTTCAACAAGTTGCTACGGAATTTTTGTAAAAAAAATTATAAACAGAATTTTCTACTGACTGACTGAGTACAACTATATCAATTAATCATTATAATTGCATCACGATACAATAATTATCACGATAGTACACCCAATAATTATTTTCTATGCATATATGTCATACCAAAATACAGCAAAGTGCAATCTCAGAGAATACATACATAATTGAGTAATCAACGAATGCTTTAATTGTTAGAGTAATTCCAGCGAGATAAGAATGTCTAATATTGGTGCTCATGATAATCACAGGCTATTATCATATCACGATAATGAACCTCTGTGATATGATTATCACACTATTGATATTATAGCACATTACTACTATGGTCCCTGCTCTAGTTTAAAATTTCAATTTTTGTGTACTCTTTTTTGTAACATAATATTATTATGACTGGTGAACCCATGCATGCTGCATCAAAGTACAGAAATGGCACCGCATGTCCCAGCTACCAATTATATATCGTCTGAAACCTTTACGCTTCATTGTCAGCTATGTTCAACCCGTTACACAGCATTACGAATCAAAAACTGTTCGAAAAGCACCTCTGCAATCAAAGTAGCCACTATGAAAAATACGGATGATTTCGGTTACAAATGGAAGCCATCATGCGTCACTACTAATTCGACACCTTTTGCTTTGCCTTTTTCTGTCAGCAAAGATAAATGGGACACAAAGGAGAACACTGGTAAGTCCATGAAGAATGCATACATACACACTGTACTATGGTATGCAAAACGGCATCTCTCAGGCTAAAGCAACATCAAATAGTGAAAAATCAAGCCCGTAGCCTTAAATTATTCTTGTCTGAAGACATCAGTCAGTCAGGCAGATTGATAAAATACTGAAACAAGTTGGAGTAGTGCATGATATTAAATCACAGTAAAACATTAAGAAGTGTTATATCCCTACTGTGCTCAAGATTCCGCAGTGGAAATTCACAGTAGGGATATAACACTTCTTATTGTTTTACACATAATTTTCTCTTAAAGTGGTTTCCAACAAATGGTAATAATGATCTAATCCAAAACAGCCAAGCTGTAAAAAAGTGTGCGGCCTTCAAAAAGGCTATGGTGAAAAAAGATGTGAAATCCAAGGTGGCGGCCAAGAAATGGCTGTGATGGTAGGTTAATGGTAAAAATTTTAATAACGACAATTCAGGTGAATTTTGTGCCAATTGACCAAGCGGCACCAAAATTCACCTGAATTGTCGTTATTAAAATTTTTACCATTAACCTATCATCACAGCCATTTCTTGGCCGCCACCTTGGATTTCACATCTTTTTTCACCATAGCCTTTTTGAGGGCCACACACTTTTTTTACAGCTTGGCTGTTTTGGATTAGATTTCACTTCTTTTTCTTTTTGCATACCCCAAAGCCGGCCTATGGCTGGCTTTGGGACTTTTTTAACCTATATTTCTTCTTTGCCACAGGAAGAAGAAAAGATGAAGCAGATGTACTTTAGATATATTTTATCAGTAAATGGACAAATTATATAATATAATACATATTATATTTATCACAGAACTCTCTATGGTGGTTTCTTTGTAACTGAACACTCTACAAGGTGACTTCTTCTAGCTGCTCTCTCTACAGGGTGAATTGTTTGTAGCTGAACGATCTACAAGGTAACTTCTTCTAGCTGATCTTTCTACAGCATGATTTGTTTGTAGCTGAATTCTGTACAGCTGATTTGTGTGCAGCTGAGCTCTTTACAGAATGGTTTCTTTGTAGCTGAACTCTCTACAAGGTAACTTCTTCTAGCTGATCTCTCTACAGGGTGATTTGTTTGTAGCTGAATTCTGAACAGGTGATTTGTTTGCAGCTGAGCTCTTTACAGAATGGTTTCTTTGTAGCTGAACTCTCTACAAGGTAACTTCTTCTAGCTTATCTCTCTACAGGGTTATTTGTTTGTAGCTGAATTCTGAACAGGTGATTTGTGTGCAGCTGAGCTCTTTACAGAATGGTTTCTTTGTAGCTGAACTCTCTACAAGGTAACTTCTTCTAGCTGATCTCTCTACAGGGTTATTTGTTTGTAGCTGAATTCTGAACAGGTCATTTGTTTGCAGCTGAGCTCTTTACAGAATGGTTTCTTTGTAGCTGAACTCTCTACAAGGTAACTTCTTCCAGCTGATCTCTCTACAGGGTGATTTGTTTGTAGCTGAATTCTGAACAGGTGATTTGTTTGCAGCTGAACTCTCTACATGATGGTTTCTTTGTAGCTGAACTCTCTACAAGGTAACGTTTTCTAGCTGATCTATCTACAGGGTGATTTGTTTGTAGCTGCACAAACTACACGATAACTTCTTCTAGATGATCTCTCAACAGGGTTATTTGTTGGTAACTGAATTCTGTATATAGGTGATTTGTTTGCAGCTGAGTTCTTTACAGAATGGTTTCTTTGTAGCTGACTCTACAAGGTGACTTCTTCTAGCTGAACTCTCTACATGGTGGTTTGTTTGTAGCTTCTCTACAAGGTGACTTCTTCTATCTGATCTTTCTAGCTACAGGGTGATTTGTTTGCAGCTGAACTACCTACAAAGTAACATCTTCTAGCTGATCTCTCTACAGGGTGATTTGTTTGTAGCTGAAATATCTACAAGATAACTTCTTCAAAATGATCTCTGTACATGGTGATTTGTTTGTAGCTGAATTCTGTATAGGTGATTTGTTTGCAGCTGAACTCTCTACAAGGTAACTTCTTCTAGCTGATCTTACTACAGGGTGATTTGTTTGTAGCTGAATTCTGTACAGGTGATTTGTTTGCAGCTGAGCTCTTTACAGAATGGTTTCTTTGTAGCTGAACTCTCTACAAGGTAACTTCTTCTAGCTGATCTCTCTACAAGGAGATTTGTTTGTAGCTGAACTCTCTACAGGTGATTTGTTTGCAGCTGAACTCTCTACATGATGGTTTCTTTTTAGCTGAACTCTCTACAAGGTAACTTCTTCTAGCTGATCTCTCTACAAGGAGATTTGTTTGTAGCTGAACTCTACAGGTGATTTGTTTGCAGCTGAACTCTTTTTATAATGGTTTCTTTTTAACTGAACTCTCTACAAGGTAACTTCTTCTATTGATCTCTCTACAGGGCGATTTGTTTGTAGCTGAACTCTCTACATGGTGATTTCTTTGTAGCTGAACTCTACAAGATGATTTCTTCTAGCTGAACTATCTCTTTCCATAGTTGCATGAGTTCCCTAATTCTAGCTGATCTCTCTACAGGGTGACTTGTTTGTAGCTGATCTCTATACACGTTACTTGTTTCTAGCTGATCTCTTGAATTCTCTTCAGGGTGACTGCTCTATTAGGATGACTGCTCTATTAGAGTATCTCGATCTCGCACTTGCTGCATCAAGTTGGATTTCGTATTATAACTTCGTGGCTTTAAGTCTGATTCTTCTATACCATTGAAGAGCCTTTCTAAGATGATTGCTCCATCTGTACAGCATTTTTCAAGGCATTAGCCCAAGCGGTTTATCTGGTAGGTGTGGCAAACAGTCGTTTTCTTATTAGCTAATCTCGATTGCGTAATTGTTACACACTGTTGGTTTTTTCGTTGTATATTCCTGGTTTTTAGCTCGATTCCTTTCAAATCACAAAAGGTTTGAGGTTTAATAGTTAACCTATTCACCCACCGATTTTCAGCTTCTTCCCATACGCGGTTTACCCTGTAGGCGTGACAACATATTGGTGTTATTTTTAGTGAATAATCGCTCATAACTCTTTGCCTGTTTATCGTATTCCAGCCAAAGTGGTGCCGAGATGCGCCTTTATACCCCCCTTCTGTGTGCCAAGTTTCAAGGCAATCGGATATGGCGTTCGCGTTTTATAGCAGTTTTTGTAAGTGTGCGAAAAGAGGAAGAAAAATAAGAAGAAGAGGAAGAAGAAGAAAAAACCAAGGAACTAAACCAATTTTTAAAGTCGCATATCTCGGGAACGCTTGAAGCGATTTCGCTCAAATTTGGAATGTGGTGTGCTGAAGTTGGAGGGAGTGACCACAGCAAAAATCGTCTTGTTTCATGGAGGCAGCACAGAGCTACGGAAGTGCGAAAGTTGCGTTTTCGTTCTTCCTGTCAATATACTCACGGGTGTTGCGCGCCGGCTTCTTGGGCCGCACGACACACTACTGTGTGTCTTGATTTATGGTATAAACATTGACTGTATCCATTTGTGTATTGGCTGTATTGTTCCCTCGCCTTAGCGACAAATCGCCTTACCTTTTACTGAATTTTTCCCACCATCCTGGACTGATCTTATCTTTCCTTAGTGTACCTTTTTCCTAGGAACACATTCTACTATGTATGTTCATAATTTCAATCCTATAACCAACAGCAGCAGAATCTTTCAGAAACTCAGCCAAATCCTTCTCTTCCTCATTATTTAAGTACTGTTTTGGCCCTGCCTTAGTACCATGTGTGACCCAATCCCTAAGTCTGTCTTTCAGTGTTGTTTTGGGAACCACAAATTGAAGAGTGTTGCCACAAGAAGCACTCAAGTGAGGTTATATACAATCACTGGACTGGACTAGTGGACTGGACTGGTGGACTGGACTGGTGGACTGGACTACTGGACTCAGTTTTTTTTGTTTGTTTTTCATTTTAGCACATATTTGGGCAACTGGTCGTAGTTATTGTTACATTGAATGTAAAATATGCAGGTGAATCTGTCTACTTGGCACTGTCTGTTATCTTAGAATTGTGTGCAATTCTCTCTCTCTTGGCATAATGTCTATTGTACGACTACCATTTGTCTTATCATGAAGTACAAACCATGCATATCGTGATGCTCCAGCTGTATAACGATACCGATACAGCTGGAGCATCACGATATTGACAAATACTTGCAACCAGTTGCCCAAATATTTGATATTAGGATGCGTTCAGCACTTTTATGTGAGCTTCCAGGCTGTCCACTATCGACGACCACAGCTACTGTGTGACTATCCAACGCTCTACCTACGCTCTCAGACTCCTTCTGCTTTTTGAAAAAGCTATCCAATCGCTGGCATGATGCAGCTGAGCGTTTCCTTTCCCGAGCTAACTGCTTTTCCCTTCCCATTACCAGATTTACCTCGAGATTTACACGAAAGACCACAATCAATTCCTCAAAACCACACAAGAAATGAAACCCACAATCAATTGCAATCTTGCAGGATCTTTCGTAATTGTGGAATTTACCCCATGTACTCATATGGAGTAACTATCGATCACTGTGGCACAACTAAACTAAGGTGAGTAGTATTTAAAAGTGGACCTCTCTGTAATGAGGGCGGTTCGTCCGAACCTACCGAACCCTCCTGGGTACGGGCCTGAATAGTATATTTTATTCTAAAAGGCTTTGCATGCTACAGTGGAACCTCAAACCTCTTGGAACGAGGAATGATCCATAGGCCTGAAAAGTCCACATCTGTGAAATTGTGTGTAAATAACCATAAACAACATTGGTCAATATATCATATAGTTTAGTGTTGTGAACTGGTAGAAAAATTAAAGCATTGCTTTACCCCCAGATACCCTGCATCTCATACGTGTTAAGCAATGTTTACATCATAAAATGAAACGTAACAACTCTGAAACAAATAGATGTAAATGGTTCATTCAAAGTCTAAACAGGACACCGTGGACTACATTTCTGCACTTCCTAATGCATATTCAGCTAATTCTAGGAAGGTCTGGGATTTTGTGAATTCAGTCAAATCATGTTGTCAATCTTCTCCCCCACTTAACTCCTCAGGGAACTGTATTTCAGATGATATTGAGAAGGCAACAATTTTTAATGAGTACTTTAACTCCGTGTTTAAAACTGTACGAGCTTGCAATTTCTGCATGAGTCTGTACAGTGTAATGAAATGCTTATTGATTCCACATCAGAGAATGTTTTTGAAGAACTTAGCAATCTACAACATGATAAACCCTGTGGTCCAGATAATCTACTGGTTCAATTGTTAACAGTCACAGCTAAATTCATCTCCTTACCTATATCTCATCTATTGCAATGGTCACTGTCCTATGGTACCCTGCCTAGGGACTGTGTGACTGCCAACATTTTGCCTGTTCACAAAAAGGGTGATAAACACTTTCCATCAAACTATCACCCATTACTTCAATTGTTGTGAAAGTTATGGAAAGAATTATTCATCGTTAACTTATATGTGCTTTGCAATCTAAACATCTTATTAGTGATTCCCAACATGGCTTTCGCCATAAATGCTCAACTGTCACTCTTTTGCTTTCAGTAATTAATGACTGGAAATTTTTTCCTCGAAGGATGGAACTCAGTTCACTGTGTATTGTTAGATCTAGTGGAGGTATTTGACTCATTGTTGCCTACTGTTTAAGCTTGAATGTCTTGGGAAATCTACTCTATTTATTTAACTCATTTCTAACTAATCGTTATCAAAGAGTTGTTGTTAATGGTAACTTCTCAGAATGGCTTCCTGTTTGTTCATGTGTCCCTCAAGGCTCTGTTCTTGGGCCCCTGTTATTTTTACTTTATATTGTCAAAATCCATCATAATATTATTTCTAAAAGTACTGCTAAGTTATTTGCTAATGACATCACCCTATACAAGCAAATTGTTACACCTCGTGATGAAGCCTTACTTCAAGGAGACTTGACCAAAATGGGCCTGCAAAAACAGGGCATGTGGGCACATGATTTTTGCCTACTTTTTCACACTTCCTTGACTCATAACGTTTTACACCATATGCTATGGCAATGAAATTTTTCACCATTAGTAAGCATTTAATTGGCTTTATGATGCAAGTTTCAGAATGCAAATATTCTGTTCCAATACTGAGATATGACCTGTAGTGTGACAGGTTGTAGTTTGTGCCCACATGCCCTATATTTGCAGCCCCGATCACATATTAATATATCAGTGGTCATGTTGTGGCAACTCAAGTTGAATCCACAGAAATGTAAGAGTATTTGTATATCTTTTTTAAGTGATCCCCACCGACTTGTTAATACCATCTTAATGACCAACCGATTCCATATAAATCAGCAGTAGGGTATTTCAGGATTAATTCTCATTAATGGAGTGATCATGTTAAACACATATCAGCGGGCTTGAGTCAAGTGTGCTCAAAAGTTTTCCCAAAATGCTTTCAGGAATTTCCCAAAATTTTCACTCATTATGCTATTTCAGTGTTCCTATTATGCTTGCATTAGTTAGCCACATTTGTTACAATTATCTTGGAACATTTTAATCAGTGAATGCTCTAAGAGTATTTCACTATAAAGTGACTGTTCTATAAGAGAGTATCAATCTAAGGAGCTATGTACAATGCATTTGAGTGCTCTATTGTAGTTTGCAGTTTCCATGGACTGCTCTATTAGGGAATATCAATCTATTTTCATGAAATTAAGCTCCATAGTTTGAAATATCCGCCTAAAATTCCAGCATTATGCTAGTATAGCACTCCAGCATATCATGCTGGCATATTTTATGCAGGCCTACATATCAGTAATAGCCTCCCATTCACTCAACATTTTAAGACACACTCTTTTTGCAAGTCCATCTACATTAATGCTGCTGCCTACAATTGCCTTGTTAGGCCCTTATTTGGAATACGCTGCACATGTATAGTATTTATATTCTGCTGGAGACACTGCTCAACTGGAAGTAATTCAGCAAAGAGCTGCATGCTGGGTGTGTGGTAGCAAATGAAATCCTCATACCCGTAATTGATCCAAATCTTCCACCTCTTGTCTACAGGACTTAATATGATGGCCTTCACTACATACCCATCGGTCATACCTTGCTATAGCTCAAGTACATGACATTCTACATAACAGGGTCTCCATCCCACCTTTTAAGTTCTCTATCAATTGTACTATATAGATCTTATTCATTGTCACTTGCCATATCATCTTCCACCATCAATGCATATCGTTACTCATTTTTTAAATAAATTCTCCATTCCTTTGGAACTTAGCATATATCCGCAGAAATTTTCCAAACCAGTCCCTTTCTGGTTCCTACTTCATCACTTTCTGTTTAAATAACTGACCTCGTTTATTTTGTCTGGTTCTTGTATACATATTTCTCTGTGTCATGTTCAGTTATAAGTTTATTTATGTCATAAATTCCTAACATTATCAGGTGTAGGGAAGAACTTTACAGCATCCAGGTTCCAGTAGTTTAATCCAGCTTGTGTAACCAGATAACCCCAATGATTATTCCACTTCTTCACAAACAAAGTTGCATTTGTGTGTACTGAGCTTCACGCCTGCATCCTTAATCAATCAAACACAGTTCTCAAGTGAACAACATTGAAATGACTTTGAAAAAAATTATCACAACATCCAAATAATCAGATACAATTTTTTTTTTATTATAACCAGATTGTAATCCATATAACACTCTCAGCATACAATGTTTGAATACTGCAAGTCCATTCATCACCCCATAAGGCATCACATTTAAACTGGTAAAATCGTTGGGTGATGAATTCAGTCTTCTCTTGGCTGTATTTGTGACCCTTAATCTGCTAATAACCAGTGGCGAGATGTAAAGTTGTAAACTACTTGGATCTTAAGAGATCATGAATCTTTGGTAAAGGGGATACATCGGGCTTGGTTATAAAATTCAGTTACAGTGTTTCATCCCTTTTTTAACAGGACTGGACTATGGACTCTAAGATGGTTTTGTCACCCTAATTCTTAGCATCTTCTCCAATTTGTCAGCCACTTTCTTCCTAACAGCGAAGGGTACTTTCCTAACAGGTTGCTTCCTTGGGGCTCAGGGGAAATGGAAAACTCAACTGCCACCGTGGATCATAATCTAAAAGAATAAACAAGACAACCCTCCTTTTCTTCTGTTGGAAGACAAACTGCAAAGGAACTACAGAAGAATCTGCTGCGGAGGAAGATCCTCCTTGTGAAGAAACTTACAATGGAAAGGATAACATCTCACAAGTGTATCTAATCAAAACTGTATGCATACCAGGTATTACTAGTGCCTGTACAAACTTCACATGCACAGGGAACAGTGCTTTTATAGCATTATATTTATTTGACCTTATTCTAGAGTCTCTTGTTAGGACCAATCCCAACTCTGTCTTCTTGCTTCCTGCCAGTGGGAAAATGTTTCCTCCACTTCGATCAAAAGCTGAAGCAGTACAACTTCTATGTGCAGCTTGTACATCAAAGTGATAGTCAACTATAACCAACCTATGACATACTGCATCAGATAACAGCAGTTGGTCAGGTGCTACTAACTTAAATGTACATAGTACCACACAATATTTTCTTACCAAAAGTAATATTCGCATCTATGGCCTGGACCATTCTTGGTACCCCTGACAATTCTGTTTGCTGGTTATTAAGAAAAAAGTTGATATAGTGTCAGAATGACTTGATATAAATGTTTACCGGTTTTCTTGGTAGATAATTGGCAA
This sequence comes from Dysidea avara, assembly GCF_963678975.1. Taxonomy (NCBI): domain Eukaryota; kingdom Metazoa; phylum Porifera; class Demospongiae; order Dictyoceratida; family Dysideidae; genus Dysidea; species Dysidea avara. Next base: position 2,322,323 of record NC_089273.1, on the reverse strand, counting down.
AAACCAGTGCAACAGCCAAAAGCTAGTGCAGTACTGATGTGTACTGTTCTCAGTAAGATCACAGACACTTGGCCTTATTCAAGAACTTAACCTAGCTACATATAGCTAGAAAGGTATAATGTGGATTGTCATAGCAGGTGTTTATATTATTTGTTCTATGGTGAGTGCTGTACATGAACACTTGCTTGAAGATCTTGGAAACAACACTGCAATAAAGTCATATGATTGTGATCAGATCTACACAATTATAGTAAAACTAGATATAGTAGATGCATAGAAAGTTGATTTAGCTATGTTAATTTTGTTGTAAAACAGATGGACCAGTCCACACTATAGTTTGTAACATTTGTTCAGTCTTGTCTACATTTTGGATAAACCATGCATACATCAGGAAATTCACTGGACAATTTTAAATGGTTAGTATAGTAGCTAGCTCAACGAATTATTATACTGGACTCAATATTTATCGGAACCAGTATTTTTTTAAACAGCACACATGCATGCACATCAGTGGCATCAATCACTTCTGATCTGTTAACAGTTGTCATGTCCATGTGTCCCACTGTCATTACATGATTGTGTTAACCACTTCTACATACACTCAGGACTGGACAAACCAGCAATAGCTATAATAGCTACATGTAAGATGTTTATTCCATTTAGTGATTTAGCCACTACCAAAAATCTGACAGTGGCGGTATGGATCATCCAGTATTAATTTCACCAAATTATGGCTACGGTGATTTGTGTGTGTGCATGCGTGTGTGCGTGCATGTCTGTGTGTGTGTGTGATTATTGCAATCATGTCTTACATGGTTGCTATTATATATGTACGTGTGTTGTAGCTGTATGTGTACAGTTATTAAGTTAACTTTCCTATAAAGCATTGCCATATGGTGCCAGTGTTCATTGTAATCTCTGTGTACAGAAGTGTCATTTGTGACTAGATTTACCTTTTTCACACACAACATTTAATCCATTTTTGGAACTTTGAAGCTTTGTAACTTTTTGATCATTTCATATACTTGCCTGAAATTTTCCACGACTGTGGCTACAGTATCTGTGATAATAAAAGTAAGTTAATCAGTATAAGGAGTCAAGTGTTACATCATTTTGTTTTCTGGTATGGAAAATGTGTGGAAAAGGTAATCTGGACACATTTCTAAGGTGTCATTTTCCCAGATAGCTGATCTGCAAGAGCTGGCCACAATAGACCAAAGATTCATATAACACTATATGCATTGTAGTAAGCAATTCATACCAGAACTCTTTTTCTCACTACAAATTTGAGCATATGTAGGTGAGTCATTCACATTGGTTAGCCTAGTAGTCTAGCATATCCAGAGTGAAATCATGGGCAGTACTCTGACCAGCAGCCAATACCTTCCATGTGTAGCAACGCACAGAGTAACGAAATTTCTCAGGAGCATCAGGCATCGTGGGTTCGTGCTAACATGAGAAATTCCCTGTTAAACGTCTCCATTTTCAGCCCACCCTTCGTGCAGTTGTTAATCAAGCTTCTATAGAACACTGAAAGATGTAATTCTCTTCCACTTGGACCATGACTTCTCTCTTCATCGCCAGAAGAATACTTTAAAAACGATAAACTGAGCAAACTATTACACGGTGCACCAGTGCAATGGTTCACCAAAATAATGGATGCGTAGGCAAAACTTAAAATTATGTAATGTGGATCACATGTTGAAAATGCTTTATACCCATGACTGAACATATGTATCATACTATGTGGCTTAATATGAGGTATTATTCTTGTTCAGAAATTCTGAAAACAACCTTTGTAATTGGTTACAAGGTTACACGTGCTCATACACCCTGTAATTATTTTTTGTTTGCTTTTTTTGTAACGTTATTATGACTGATGAACCCATGAATACTGCATCTTAAGAAAGAATGGTGCCTGAGCTTGAACATGCTCCAACTACCAATTTCTGACTAGAAAGTGAAGTGGCCATTATGCTTCATTTTCAGCTATGCTCAACCTGTTACACTGTGCTACTAATAAAAAACAGTAGAAGTGCCTCTACAATCAATCCAGTCTGCATGGAAAATATGGATGATTCCTATTACAAACATTGGGAAGCCATCATCCTACCGTTAATTGACACCTTGCACTGTCAGTGAAAAGAAATGCGACACAAAGGAGGATAACAGTAAGTCCATGATAATATTATGTGCATTGTATGTACTGCAGTATACCAAAAGGCATAGGTTTAGCTGAAGAGACACTGACCAATGAAAAATCAATCCGTTATCAAGGTACGCTTGTATCAAGGCATTAATTAGTCAGGAAGGCAGGCAGGCAGGCAGGCAGCATATAGAGAATTCCATTATATATATTATAATATTAAATGTAGCAACATTCTAAAAGCACATCAGAAGTACTGAAGGCACTTTTGGTTTGCTATACCTAGCCAATACTGCCAAAGCTCCATGAATGTATTGTGAGGCTGGTTATAGGGTGATGTTTTTGGCCAGAAAAGCCCTAATACAGTACTACCGTACTCTATGATACCATTATTGCCAAAGAGCCTTTTAATATCTGCACGTATCGATCACCAGTAAGCACGGTTGAATGCCAGTTCCTTGTACTACCAAACCATGACACACCAACATAATCCTTTATATAATAATTATTGTCAGTGGCGTAGCTACCATTGAGGCAACCGAGGCAGCTGCCTCGGTAAAATGCTCAACAGTTCAGGCTGAGCAGGTCTGAGTTTTGGCACCCTGAATTTTCTACTCAAACATTATAAAACAACATAACTGTACCACACTTAATAGAATGTATGGCCGTAGTACTAAGCAGGGCTGGAGCCCACCGTGACAAGGTCTGGCATTGGTTGGACCACTTTTCAGCTACTCGAATTTGTATGAAAAGATTGAGATACTCTAATACAGCAAGTCATCATAATATACTCTAATAGAGCATTCAGTATAGAGCATTCAGTACAGATTATAGCCACTGTTCTCATTACACTGCTTGGGCTATATCATCTACATTTATGTTAAATGTCTTTAATTACTTTTCAAAAGTGCCAATGAGTCAACTGCAGGGCATTACATTGAGCTAATTGATCATGCATATCATGCATTAGTTGTTACAATCATAACATAGCCTCCACATGCCAAGTCAAAGCATATTATTTCAAAATTTTCTTTAAGGGAGCATGCACCCAGACTCCTTAGCTTGAAATGCTTAGCACATGCAGTTGAAAGCGATAATCTCTGACTTAAATATCACATCAGATCAATAAAAGTATCTGACCACTCAAAATATCTAGTCAGTTATTTTTTTGTGTGTTGAGTACAATTAAACTAGTCTAATAATTGAAGCATGGTAGCATTAACCATTACTTATAACATGTAGTCTTCTGAAACAGTTTCTTCCATCCAACCAGATAGTCAACCTGCAAATGCTGTACCACACATGCTTGAAAGTATTTGTGAAGCAATCGAGTCAGAAGCAGACCCTCTCAATTAGGGTAATGTATAAACTTTGCCTCGGTAAAATTTTTTCCTGGCTACGCCACTGATTGTATATATAGCAATTAAGGGAAAACATAAAATGTTGCATTGTGACAACATTATAGTTTAAGATAAGAAAAATATTACATGCTTGACTATACTGGCTATTTTATATCTCATAGGCAGTAGCACTATTTTAGCCATGTGGTCTATCTTATTTAGACAAGTAGTGTGTTTTACTGTATAATGTACGTACTACTTATATCTCTAGAAGTTTATTTGTATAGAGAGGTGGTATCTTATCATAGGTGGCCAGTATAAAACAGGTTCCACTGTTCAATTGTGAATGGTATCAAATATCTTACTCAGCATCTAATAATTATACAATCTGTAGTGTGTATAAAAATATCAATCTGGGAAGCGTCTAATAATTATGTTGGAAATACAATCTATAATGTGTATAAGTACTAAACTATGTATATGTGTAGGCAAGTGAAAATAGGGCTATTTTTTGCTCTAACAAATGACTATGTCAAACTTTACCCGTGTATGTTTAGATGAGAGAGATGAAAAAAATGACTGTTTTAAAACAGTAAACTTGGTTGAAAGTTCACCAAAGGTCAACCCTGAGGTGGCTCCCTATCAAAAAATAACCTTTATTATGCATACAAACTGCGGTACTGCTCAAACGCAACGTCGTCTCCCAAGAGTGTGACTGTTTGAGTGATTAAAAAGCTCAAGTGATTGGCATGGCCCCCGTTTTGCTTGCGAGTACTCATCCTGTTTTATTTGGGATGATAACTCACCAGTGAATTCGACACAGGTGCCACTCCCTTTAATTACCAATTTTTTAGCACTAAAATGAGCTGATTGAGAAACTAATGTGTTCAATTAATGGCCTGCATCTTGTAATGTCATCTCTAACACTACAATGGATGGAGTTTTGTTCCCAGTCAACCCAGTGTGTTGTGTTGCATACTATAATCCCCATGACATGAAACCATTAGAGGATGTAGAATGCATGCAGCAACTTTGTCATGTAATTACGATGGAAGATAAGTCATTTTACATAATTCCATTAGTCATTATGCTAATATGTCAGTGCTTTTATGGTTTTCTGATTGTAGAGGCAAGAGATGCATGGAGCATTTAAACTGTGTTATGTTGATGTCATGTTGTCTGCAGTAACATTACTAATGTAACCAGGTGTAGGAAACTAATTGTATTTGCATGTATTTGGCTCAGCTCTGACTGTGTATGGTGCTGAGATCTAAGAAGGGATACACTGCTAGGAGTCCCATCCAAAACACCAAGCATGAGTTCTAGCAATCTGGGGGGGGGGGGGGGGGGGGGGGGGCAGAGGTGTGAGATGATTAGAAGAACATTAAAAACCAGACATTAAAATGAATTGTCACAATGACCAACCTATGTATAGTATGTTAGAATAGCTGATTGCTCTATTAGAGTTATTCCATTGACTGTTGTGACAATCAACACTATCTTCAGTCAAATTTAGTACTTGTAATTTGTCATTCTTTCATGAGTACTAGCACCTGCCTTCAACAAATACAGCAATTGATTTTGATCAACATGTTGTAAAGCTACAAACAGACTATCACACTGACTGGGCAAAATTCAAGGTGTTAAAAAGTGGTCCATAACAAAATAATCATAGAAAAAAGATAATAATGAAAGTGTGACATGAAACTTGGTACTTGTATGGAATAGTGTGGGAATGTGGTATGGACTTTGGAAATCCTATGGAAATGTGGCTTGGACTGTGTGCTAATGGTGTGGAAACTGAAAAGGTTGTAGAAATAGTACTATGGAAAGTTTATGGATTTTTATGGAAGTCAGAGATAACATGGAAATAGTGTGAAAGTGACACAGAATTAACATGGAACTTTTCTAGAACTAGCCATAGTAGGAGAGGTGAGAGGGCTATATACGTATAGTAAGTTTAGTTATAATGTACTCTGGTGAAGGCTCTAGAACACATGTGCAACAAGGGCTGTAGATCAATAGTACGATCATGGGTAAAATCCACAGTTGTTTCTGGGTTGTTTTAAGGTAGAGATTCCAACTTCTCAACAATTTTAGGAGTGAGACCTGAAACACTACCAACAATGTGGACTAGACTCAAGTGCAGGTCCAGGATTTTTGTCAGTGAAGACAAAAAAGGTCGCTGCATGCTCAAAGTACATAAATAAGCACAAGGCTGTCCAATTTTAAGCACAGGACTAATTATGAAGCAGATCAGGCATGAGAACTAAGATGAAAGAATGAGAAACAGAGGGTTAGGCATGAGATTACTAGCCAAAGAGTGAGACTCGTGCATTAGTTGGCAACAAGTTTAAAATCTCTTAAGTTGATTCTGAAAACCTTTACCAAAATTTCCAGAAATTTCAAAATCTAAAATCTTTTATTGCGGATCGGAATCCATTGGATATCTCCAGAAATTACATTCGATTTTCTGTAAAACTCCTTGGAAATCTATGCACCAATTTTCAGAAATCTTGAAATCTTTGCTAATATCTGAAATCTCGTAGGTGATTTTTGGTGCTAATTGGTTGGTTGCTGACCCCTCGGTTGCATGTCTGGTATATCCTACCAAGTACAATGGGTAAGAGAACCTATAGTTTTAGAGTACAATATTATGGTCAGCCATCACACATTTTCTGACCAAGTAATGTTGTTGACCGATCAATGTAGCCTGTTGGTCAGCCATTTGTGCCGATCAAATGTTTCACAACTGTAACTCTTCTTTATAACAATTATATTATTGTTGTCGTATCATTACCTTTCCTTACCGAAGCTATTTAATCGCTGCTCGAACTTATGATCCTGTTGAAGCATCGACTCGGTGCGCATGCATAAGCCAGAGCACTGCACTTCATGTTTACCCCAATTATCAATTGTGGGTTTAAGTCGATGTTGTGAAGAAGAGATTACCACTGACTACACAAGTGACGCTTTCCATGAGAAGAAAAGAAAGTGATATTTGTGAAGTGGAGGTAAGTATAAGATGGTCATTTTGTGGTTACAATGTGTAGAGAATGCACTGGCTGGCTAAAGAGTGGAATGAAAGTCAGGTGATAAAAAGTGCTCTGAAATTTGAGAGTAAGATTGATCTATTGCAATTCACAAGAGAAACTTTAACAATAGTTAGTTGGATAATTATAATTCAATCTGTGCTGACTCAACACCATTAATTTTGTAACAAAGCATTTAGCCCAGCTAAGTCTACAAACTGGCTGTACAATAGATTGATTCATAGTTTGTTTTGTAAATTATGTATGCAGCTATACAAATTTTGTACATGTATTACTAATTAATAAACACAATTAATTCTCTGTAAAATGTATGTGCATAAAATAAAGTTCAGTGATAAGTAGCTGACAGTGGTCTCATTCAATCTCAGAGTGATCCTTGTCAAAAAAAAATTTTTTTTTTGGAGGGGGGGGATACTCTCAGACCCCTACAAGGCTTGTGCTTTACATTGTGGGGATAGTACACCTCTATCTTATGGCCGTACAATTTCAGAAATGTCCAATCAAATTTGGCCATTCTGTCCAAGCAATAATTTCCCCTTAATAATAATAATTGTATATTTATTGTATTGTACAGTGTGACATTATCACAAGATTTTGGGTCATATACAAAAGGGTATTGTCCCTGAGAAGCAAATCAAGTAAAGTGTATGTCTAACTATGGTACCATAATTTCTATCCTGGTACTGCACACCCAACGTTGTAAGCAAACTAGCTTGAGGAGCACCAAGGAGACGTGCAAATCACTGCAGAAACAGCTTGACTATTCTTTACCAGCAGAACCTCAAGCTGAACTCTTCAGTACTGAATGTTGGAATGCTACAATGTTGAAAAGAAGAGCTTGGTATCACCACCCACACTGTGCAGCTAAAGATTTTCATTTTTTGTCAGCCTTTCCCATTGTAAAATATGTAACAAGAGTATCTCCCATTCTTGATGCTACTTCACAATGTGCTTGATCATACATACATCACAAGTAAATTTTGTTTCTTGATATCTCAGTACAGCAACATATTCAGAGTCAGAGAAGTGTTTTTGAAAATTGCTTGATACAAACTACCTTATTCTATAGTATGGAAATCTATTTCAGTAGAAATTTAAAAATATTTATCTACTCTAATAGAATGGCCACAAATAAGAAGAGTACCAATAACAAAAGGATTAGATGAGTAGTGTTCTGCGATACAGTGCATTTTGTGTATCGTGTATCACCATCAATAAACTGTTTGATACGATACTGTATCACGATACTATAATGAAGTGTAACTGGCATATTAGCAATAGTTGTAACAATATCCAATTTATCTGTACCTTGAAGAGCCAACACTGATTCTACATTCACTGTGTATACAAATTTCTTGGTTCAGTTATTCAGAGAGTGATGATAAACTACAGTGTGACAAATAGCTAGTGTGTTAATATGAAAGCACATCTCTACCTGGATACCTGCCTCTATTACACCACCAGACAATTAGCTACCACAAACATTTTAATGCATGCTCCCACCATAGATATCCCACAAAGGCTTGTCCGGATTACTCCGCATTTTAATGAGTAATCAAGATGGCTAGTATCAGTAGATTGTTTACTTCTTAGTGCATGGTGCAGTTCTTTATACTTGAAGTGCAACCATTTAGAAGACCCTGGTAAGAATATTTTAGCCATAATAGGCGTTAACAGCAGCACTAATGTACGCGCATTTGTATGGCTTTTCGTAACGTTGCATTTCTAAGCACAGGTAAATGAGAGGCTTTCTATTTTAGTATCCAGATCACTGTTACAGTAATAGAGCAATCACTGACTGTTTCTACTAGAAAACTTCGATATATCGATATTTTCTAAGTAGAGTCTACAGTATCGTATCGTGATACTTATTTGCTGTATCGATATATTGCCGTATCGATATGTATTGCAGATCTCTATAAATGAGGGTAAAAGCATAAGAAATAATACTGTATGTAAAAACCCTTGATTTAATTTAGATCTTCCATTATCAATCTTCAATTCGAGGGTCGGAGGAATTAGAATTTTGTGCACTTAGTTTTGAATTAGAAATCACCGACACAGATCAAGACACACGATAGTGTGTCGTGCGGCCCAAGAAGCCGGCGCGCCACACTGTGAGTATATTAACAGGAAGAAAGAAAATGCAATTTTCACACCTATGTATCTCTGTGATCCCTTATCGGATTGGAACCAAATTTGCTACAGACGTGCCGGCCAGTTATGGGAGTCTACATACCAAATTTGAAGAAAATCGGTCCAACCATTTCCGAGATACGAGCGAACAAAATTTTGTTTTAATTTCTACGTTTTTTTCTTCTTCTACTTCATTTCCCACACTTCGCAAAATCCGCCATAAAACACGAATGCTTGCTCCAATCGGGCTGAAATTTGGCACACTTGAAGGGCTCATTAAGGCGGATCTCAGTACCTTCTTTGGTAGGAATCCGATGGATATTCACGGAGTTATGATCGATTTTTATTATTATTATTGTTAATTAGCAAAGCCCACTAGAGGCAACACGCTAATGAGCATTACAATCACATATTATATTATATTACTTACAGCGTTCTTAAATGTTTCAAGATCTATTGTGTTGATGTTAGGAATTTGAAGGGAGTTCCATTGAATAATTGTTCGAGGGAGGAAGGAGTATTTGTACACATCAACTCTTGTTTGCAATTGAGTTATCTTGAGAGGATGTTGAGCACGGGTGGAGGACACTGGAGTTGGTGACGGTAAGCAATGATCAGGCATTGCTAGTAAGTTCCTGACAATCTTGAATAGGAAGGTGAGTCTAGCAATTGTTCTTCTGTTTTGAAGTGTAGGCCATTCAAGACTGGTTAGCATGTCTGTGATGCTATCATGGTTTTGGTTAGATCTGTGCCAGGGTTTGTTCAAAACGAAACGAGCAGCGTGGTGTTGAATCATTTCTAGTTTACTAATACCAGTGTGATGATAGGGGTCCCAGATGGTTGAGCAGTATTCTAATGATGGTAAGAACAATTGTTTGTAGACGTGTTCTTTAATTTCTGATGGTGCATTGTGGAGATTTCTTTTTAAGAATCCAAGGAGTCGATTTGCCTTGTTACAGATGTAATTGATGTGAGGATCCCATGATAATTTGTGGTGGAGATGGATTCCAAGGTAATTGTGTTCTAATGCTGTAGCCAGTGGAATGTCGGACATTTTGTATGTGAAAGTACTCTTGTTATGGTGTGTTGTTATCTGTAAAATTTTACATTTGGAGATGTTGAATTCCATCATCCACACTGTGAAAAAAGAGGGATATAAGATGGTATGTCCAGTGGCTTATTGAATACAAAAAAGCTTGGTATAACCTGTATTATACTAACAATCCCACATAAGGCTTTAGTTAATGTGTTAAACATACTGAAACCATATATGTGATGGTATAATGTGGGAATTATATCAGATATAAGCTATTTCAAGTATTGTGGTAATTAAACTGAAACCATACATGCAATAGTATAGTATGCATTATACTAAAGTATAAGATGAGTATAATACAGGATATATATTAAGGTTTATTTGTATTCAATAAGCCACTGGAAATACCATATTATATCCCACCTTTTTCACAGTGCCAGTCAGTTGCCCATCTTGTCAGTGAGTTTAAATCATCTTGAACTATTTTATGGTCTTGTGGTGTTTTAATGGTTTTGTAAATAAGGATATCATTTGCAAAAAGACGGATCTCACTTTGGATGTTGGCAATGATGTCATTGATATAAATCAAGAATAAAACTGGTCCAAGAACAGACCCTTGGGGAACACCAGATGTTACATCACAAGTGGATGATTTAGAACCTTCTACTATAACTTGCTGTGTGCGACCATGAAGAAAGGATTCAAGCCAGTGTAATGCATTCCCTCTTATTCCATAGTGCCTTAGTTTGTAGAGGAGTCTTGAGTGAGATACTTTATCAAAAGCTTTAGAAAAAATCTAGTATTGCAGCATCAACTTGTAAATTTGTGTCTATTTGTTTGGCAATGTCATTGATGGTGATAAATAATTGTGACTCACAAGAGTGCTTAGACCTAAATCCGAACTGTCTGTCAGAAAGAATATTTTGATCTTCCAGATTTGACTTACTATAATGTGTTCCATTGATTTGAATATTACTGATGTTAATGAGATGGGGTGATAGTGTTTTGGGTCAGATTTTTGGCCTTTCTTGAATATTGGACTGACATAGGCATGTTTCCATTGGGATGGTACAGTTCCAGTTTCTAGCAATTGTTTAAATATGTGAGTAAGCATAGGAGAAATTTCAGCTGCTGTTGTCTTTAGTACAAGTGGATGTATGGAGTCTGGACCAGGAGATTTTGATGGATCACAGTTGGTTAGAATGTTGTAAACTCCTTGTTCAGTGATTTCAAATGCTGGTAGAGATGGATGTAATGAAGGACCTTTGTCAGGAATGGTACTGCTGTCGTCATCAGTTGTGAATACAGATTTGAAATGATCATTTAAAACAGTTGCCTTTTCAATTGGGTGTATTAAAGCATTGCCATTTTCGGGATGTATTAATGTACCAATGCCATTGTAATCTTGCTTACGGGTTTTCAGGTAGTGCCAAAGAGATTTTCTGTTGTCTGATGATGATACAAGATTTGTCACATATGTTTTGTGCTGGTGTTTAAGTATAAAGTTTACCTCTTTCTGCAGCAATTTGTATTCGGACCAATCAGTGTCACGATGATAGCGCTTATTCGCGTAGGAGTGTCTTTTTGTGGTTTGAAAAGAATCGAGATAAAGACCATGGAGATATGACACAAAACCCAACCTGTGTCACAATTACGCAATCGATTTTTATAAATAAAAAACTATTAGTTTTCACGCGTACCAGGCAAACCGCCTAGAGCAATGAGCTGAAAATCGGTGTGTAGCTGGAATAATCATCATAGAAAGTCCTTGCAGTAGTACAGAAGAATCGGATTACAAACCACTGAGTCAGGATTCGAAAGCCAACTACGTGTTGCAAATGCGAGATAGAGATACTCTAATAGAACAGTCACCCTAATACTAGTAATAGAGCATTCGGCTACGTTTATAACTTCCTCCATTAAATAATTATATTACATTGCAAGTTATATTCTGTAGGGAATTCAGCTACAACCAGTTAATCTGATAGACAATTTAGCTACAGGCAAGTCACCCTGTTGAGAGTTCACCTAGAAACAAATCACCCTGTAGAGAGATCAGCTAGAAGAAGTCACCTTGTAGAGAGTTCAGTTACAAAGAAACTATGCACCATGTAGATAGTTCAGCTGCAAACAAATCACCCTGTAGAGAGATCAGCTAGAAGAAGTCACCTTGTAGAGAGTTCAGCTACAAAGAAACCATCATGTAGAGAGTTCAGCTAAAAAAAATCACTCTGGAGAGAGTTCAGCTACGAAAAGATCACCCTGTAGAGAGTTCAGCTAGAAGAAGTCACCTTATAGAGAGTTCAGCTACAAAGAAACCATCATGTAGAGAGTTCAGCTGCAAACAAATCACCCTGTACAGAGATCAGCTAAAGAAGTTACCTTGTAGAGAGCTCAGCTACAAACAATTCACCCTGTACAGATATCAGCTAAAGAAGTTACCTTGTAGAGAGTTCAGCTGCAAAGAAACCACCATGTAGAGAGTTCAACTATAAACAAATCACCTTGTAGAAAGATCAGCTAGAAGAAGTCACCTTGTAGAGAGTTCAGTTACAAAGAAACCACCATGTAGAAATTCAGCTACAAACTAGTGACCCTGTAGAGACATCAGCTAGAAGAAGTTACCTTGTAGAGAGTTCAGCTACAAAGAAACTATCATGTAGAGAGATCAGCTATAAACAATTCATTCTGTAGAGAGTTCAGCAAGAAGTCACCTTGTAGAGAGTTCAGCTACAAAGAATCCATCATGTAGAGAGTTCAGCTGCAAACAAATCACCCTGTAGAAAATCAGCTAGAAGAAGTTACCTTTTAGAGAATTCAGCTACAACGAAGCGATCATGTAGAGAGTTCAGCTACAACAATTCACCCTGTACAGAGATAAGTTTGAAGAAGTTCTTTGTAGAGAGTTCAGTTACAAACAAATCACCCTGTAGGAAGATCAGCTAGAAGAAGTCACCTTGTAGAGAGTTCAGTTGCAAAGAAACCACCATGTAGAGATTTCAGCTACAAACAAATCACCTGTAGAGAGTTCAGCTACAAACAAATCACCCTGTATAGAGAGATCAACTAGAAGAAGTTACCTTGTAGAGAGTTCAGCTACAAACAATTCACCCTGTACAGAGATCAGATAGAAGAAATTACCTTGTGGAAAGTTCAGCTACAAAGAAACCATCATGTAGAGAGTTCAGCTGCAAACAAATCACCTGTAGAGAGTTCAGCTACAAACAAATCACCCTGTACAGAGATCAGCTAAAGAAGTTACCTTGTAGAGAGCCCAGCTACAAACAATTCACCCTGTACAGAGGTCAGCTAAAGAAGTTACCTTGTAGAGAGTTCAGCTGCAAAGAAACCATCATGTAGAGAGTTCAGCTACAAACTAGTGACCCTTTAGAGACATCAGCTAGAAGAAGTTACTTTGTAGAGAGTTCAGCTACAAAGAAACCATCATGTAGAGTGTTCAACTATAAACAAATCACCTTGTAGAAAGATCAGCTAGAAGAAGTCACCTTGTAGAGAGTTCAGCTACAAATAAACCACCATGTAGAGAGTTCAGCTACAAACTAGTGACCCTGTAGAGACATCAGCTAGAAGAAGTTACTTTGTAGAGAGTTCAGCTACAAAGAAACCATCATGTAGAGAGTTCAACTACAAACAAATGACACTGTAGAGTCATCAGCTGGAAGAAGTTACCTTGTAGAGAGTTCAGCTGCAAAGAAACCATCATGTAGAGAGTTCAGCTATAGTACAAACAAATTCTGTAGAAATATCAGCTAGAAGAAGCCACCTTGCAGAGAGTTCAGTTGCAAAGAAACCACCATGTAGAGAGTTCAGCTGACCCTGTAGAGACATCAACTAGAAGAAGTTACTTTGTAGAGAGTTCAGCTACAAAGAAACCATAATGTAGAGAGTTCAACTACAAACAAGTGACCCTGTAGAGACATCAGCTAGAAGAAGTTACCTTGTAGAGAGTTCAGCTGCGAAGAAACCATCATGAAGAGAGTTCAGCTACAAACAAATCACCCTGTAGAAATATCAGCTAGAAGAAGTCACTTTGTAGAGTGTTCAGTTATATAGAAACCACCATGGAGAGTTCTGTAATAAATATAATATGTGACCGGATTTGCGAAAAGGTACCTTTTCCAAACATTTTATAAGCAAGCAAACAAAATGATGTAACTTTTGACTCCGTATACTGATCAACTTGCTCTTTGTTTCAAAATGTATCCAGATACTTTAGCTGTACTCGGAAAATTTCAGGCGATTGTATGCAATGACCAAAATGTTATGAAGCTTCAAGGATCAAACAATAGGTCAAATTTTGTGTTTGAAAAAGGTACCTTTTCGCAAATCCGGTCACATATTATGTATTTTATATATGTCATATATATAATTTGTATACATTTACTGATAAAATATTTAAAGTACATCTGCTTCATCTTTTTTTCTTCCTGTGGTAAAGAAAAAAAGATAGTTTTAAAAGTCTTAAAGCCGGCCATAGGCTGGCTTTGGGGTATACAAATACAAAAAGAAGTGAAATCTAATCAAAAACAGCTAAGCTGTAAAAAAAGGTGCGGCCCCAAAAAGGCCATGGTGAAAAAAGATGTGAAATCCAAGGTGGTGGCCAAGAAATGGCTGTGATGGTAGGTTAATGGTAAAAATTTTAATAACAACAATTCTGGTGAATTTGGTGCCAAGACCAAGCGGCACCAAATTCACCTGATTGTCGTTATTAAAATTTTTACTATTAACCTACCATCACAGCCATTTCTTGGACGCCACCTTGGATTTCACATCTTTTTTCACCATGGCTTTTTTGGGGCCGCACCTTTTTTTACAGCTTAGCTGTTTTTGATTAGATATCTATATCTTGTGCATATCTTGAATGGGCATCCAGAAGCCAAAGTGTAAAGTGCATACAGTACACTGAAAAAGCCTAACACCGAGTGTGCATGATGTGATCAGCTACAGTCATTTTCACACATACTTAGAGATCAATTTTCTGTTGTCTCCAGTAACAAAGCAGTAGACTGCCAAAATTTCAGCCTTTTGTATTGAATGGTCTTGGAATCAACTCCTACCACTACTCATTTTTCCCTTCAACAATTCGACAATGGAACAATCTTCCGGAATCTGTAATTAATTCATCAAGTGTAGAACATTTTAAATCCTTATTAAATTTATAACTATAGTGTGCTTTTATACTCACTTTTGAGGTCTTGCACAGTAATATAATATAATATAATAATAATTATGGCATTACATATTTGCAACACAATTTGCACAGCAACTATAATGCCAAAGAATACAAGGTACTTGATTAATCGATCATTGTACTCATGAAGCTGTGAAGGCAGTACTTTGCTAAATTTCTTCACTACTAATCCATTAAGGTATACTGTTTTCCCTATATTCCTCTGTTGTGCACAAAGAAGAAGGTAATTGCAATAAAGAAATGACTATACTAAACTTATCATAAATAACTCAGGTACACTTCACTGTACAAAAATATAACAAAGATTTCTAGCTCCCATGAATAGCAAATCTGATGGTGTATAAGTTTTATTAATTTGAGACTAGTTTCACTGCATTCTGAAACAATTATAATTTTTTTATGTTACATGTATAGTTTTACTTGGTTTCAAAATAAAATTTTGCAAAAACAGTATGTTTTTGCTCAGCCAGTCACAGTAATTATTTTTAAATGCTGATCACTCAGTTATACCATTTCAGTATAAAGTAATACACTGGTAAGATACCTACAATCTACTATTGATGTAAACCAGAAAGTACGTTTTCAATCAAGTAGCTTGCTACAGCTGTATATAACTATTTCCAGAACATTAATGTGTTATTTAGTACATGTAATAGTAGTATCATGTACCCGAGTGATTTGCCTGATATGTACACCCCAAGCTCGAGGGCCGTTAGGCCGAGAGCACATGGGTGTACATATCAGGCAAATCACGAGGGCACATGATACAACTGATATGTACCATGCCCAATGCAGGCTGATAGCCCGTGGGTGATTAACCACCCAAGATACGAGTCAGAACACTGAATTCATTATATAGACCAACTTGCGAAATTCGATTGTAGTACAAAACGTTGTGACTACGTTGTAAACATGAACGGGCAAGTCCTAAGAGTATCCTGGAAAAGTTCAATTTAGCTATTTTACGAGTATTTAAAGCTGTTGCATTGTTTTATATACAGTTTACAACATTTACTAAACATCTGTAGGGGTAAGCTTTATTGTCGAGTGTTTATATCATGTTACTCAAAAAGTGGGTATGTCCACATTCCAAAATGCGGCGGATCGCTTCTTAATGTGCTATAACACTAGTTCTCACCTTAAACCAACATTTCTCAACTCATAGGAAGGCAAGGGTGACAAATAGCTTCAGTCTGAGTATTGTAGGATGCAAAATCGAAAGTATCATTTCGTCACGTGACAAATAATAATTTCCCACAATCGATTTCAGCTAGAGTTTCTATAATTATTATTATAACGAATTCGGCAGTACTGGTCCCACATCAAGGCCATGGTTTAATTTAAATGTACCATGGCCAGCTAGGGTATATAAGACTGAAATTTCCTTTGAAGTTAGGTGGCTTCATGGTACATTTACCATTGATTTTAGTGTATCCTGTATAGTTTAGTGTATAAAGTCTGTCAGTGTACCCATATATCCATTAAGGCATCTTTTATTACCCTTTGAAATATCTCAACTTTGTTTCTTAACTGTATGCTTAATGGTTCAAATAAAATGACCACAAGGTATTGATATTGTTCATCATTTTAAGATGGTTGTTACATTGTAGCTCTGTGATTGAATAACCTTGACAATTTTAACAAGCTACAGTAACTAATGTTTTTACTTCCACTTCTCATTTAACCTACTAGCAATGTTTACTTACTATCCCTTAATTCATAACACATTACCTGCTACCTGCGCCTAATATTATCACCTAATCATATAGTATGGAAACACTAAATAGTAGGAATCATGAATATTTCTGTTTACTAGCTTAGAAATTATAATATAGCTTCAATGCATCTTGGCAGTGCAGTATGTGTAGTCAAAGTTGCTCTGATCATATTGTCAATGAAATTTTCTGCTGACTAACTAACTAACCAACTAACTGTTGTCTTTAGACAAGAGTTACACTATGGATTGGATGTTATATTAAGTATCCAAAAGATGCATTGTTGTTGCCATTAATAGTGTTTTGCAAGGGAACAGTCACTACAAGTGATACCATAAACAAGCATGATAACTAGTCAGCCTCAACTCTATACTTGTGCCTTTGTTTACAATTTTACAATTTTCTGTGATTTGAAGTATCTGATTAACTAATAAGTTATAATTATATTTGCTGAGGACAATTGTTTAGGCCTGTGTCAGATATGCCAGCATAATAAAAAGCATAATAGGCTGGAGAGCTATGCCAGCATAATGCTAGCATACACTGTACTAGGTAGATATTTCAAACTGTGGTGCTTAATTAGATTGATACTCCCTAAAAGAGCAAGCAGTCAGTGGAAACTGCAAACTGCAATAGAGCACTCAAATACATTGTACATAGCTCCTTAGATCAATACTCTCTAATAGAACAGTCACTTTGTAGTGAAATACTCTAATAAGAGCATTCACTGATTAAAATGTTTCAATATGATTGTATTAACCTAGGAGCATAATGTAAGCATAATGGGAACACTGAAGAGTATAATATAATTAATATGTAAAAATTTAGGGAAATTCCTGAAAGTATTTTGGGCAGCATATTTGACTCTGCCTACAAGTGTTAATAACTACACTATGACTTCTGTGATATAACTGGCTTATATCAAGAAAAAGACTGTCAGTGCTTTGATGCATATATATGGCTTCACACAGCCAAGGACAACTGCTAATATCTACAACTGCTGTGATATAACTGGCTTATATTCAAGTGAAAGACTGTAGGCACTTTAATGGGTATGACTTCATATTCAGCTTACATGAACACTTTACACTGACACTGCATTCTGATTGCCAACATTTTAACACCTTACTGGACAATATGGTAGATACTGCATAGGCTTTACAGTTTCAGTATAGTGTGGCTTCACATAGGTCTATATAAAAGGGTAACATGTTATTTGAATGTATAATTTGTTTTGTATAATCGTGTGTTTGAAGTAACAAATTTAACTGATTTTTTTACTTTAATTGGTAGAATCTAAATTCAGCATGTACTTGATTGTAAAGTAACAGTTAAATGGTTAATTTTATAACTGCATGTATACCTGAGTGAGTAGCAAGTATCTTAAAGATAATTCTTATGGAATATACAGTGTAAACAAACATTAACAAATGAATAACATTTAATTAACAACTTGTAATATTTTATCTTAGTCAAACATAGTGATAATATTCTCCATCACATGTTGTATAGTGTTATACTGGACTACACTATTCAGTGAAGCAGAACAAAATAAACTGTGTCAGGCTATATTTACAACTAGGAGCTGATATTACTATAAAGGATGAGGTAAGTAATTGTTGCAAATGTTTATAGGTATACACTAAACTATTACTTAGTCATGAGCCTTATGTACCAATTTGGTATTGGCTAATATAAACTTTACTATAGTGTGTTTTGCTGGTTATAGTAGTAGTAGTAGTAGTAGTCTTTCCTACACACATTAAATAATTGACTAAAATATTATAAAGTAAGGAGGTGTTCAGTAAGATAATGTACATATTTGGAATACTCAAAGGCATATTGTTTAAAATTTTTATAAACTAACTGGTACTATACATTCATCTCCATTGTCTGTTATGTATTTTTAACTCAAAGCATGTTTTAAAGACCGTATCATTTTGTGGTATAGTAAAATTGCACTTGTATATAAGTAGTAGAGAACTGCTGACCTTGCTAATCATATTAAATATTCAATTTATGTACAAGTAATAAACATGTACATTGTAGTACAGCACAGATTTAATGCTTAGGCATGTGGCTACATATTATGCTTTTAAAATTGAGCATTATACATTTGGGAAGTGCTCAAAATGTGCTTTGGATAAATTAAATTATGCCCATTTTTTTCCTGTTAAATGGTGTATATTAGACCATTTACTTTGATTTTCATTCTTAAATATTGCTCTATTCTTATAGCCGGTTAATATATTAGAGAATTTCATTATTCCAAGTGACTGCTTTAATAGAGTAGTGAAATTGTGTGACCGCTCTATTGCAATTGTTGACTGTTCTATTATAGTATATAATGTAGTTGTATAATTTGCAGATTTTCTCATTGTTAAAGCTTTACAATTGCTTTAAAATGCTGGTATAATGTCTGGTTCCCAAACATACCTATTCCCAAAATTATTCCTGCAACCCTTGCGATGTTCCTAGTCACAAAGGGTACTACTCTGTCTTCAACTGTGAGTGATTTTTAACCTAAACCCTCGGTGCATTAAGACAACAGCTGAATGATTTCCACAGGTAAATTTTTCCAGAACTGTGGATAAGGAAGCCTAAGGTGAGGAAAAAACTGTATCACAACATCAACTTGTTTGAATTATGTTTAAGAGTCCAGTACAGCAGGTTGAGGCAGAGAAACACAAGGAGAAATGATTGTGATGGCACCACTGGCAAGATATGCATAAGATAATTATTTTCCCTGCCAGGTGGATAAGTGACTCAGGAAAAGTCTAACAGTGATGCTATTGTTTGTTTCCTGGTACTGCTAACCAAGCTTTGTAAAAATTCTAAACCAATCTTGCTTCAGAGGAGCATAATGAAGTGTGGGTTTTGATAGCATGAAGCACTACATCCAACAACTCCATGCTTTTTTGAGTAGAAAGTTTTAGTATTTTTGGAATGCTACAAAGTTGATAAGGAGAGCTTGGTCTTACCACCTGCACAATAGACTTTCACTTTTTTTTGTCTACCTTTAAAGTAACAGTTCTTGCGATTCTTTGCTTTATGTCACAATGTGACATATGCAACTAAAAATTGTGGCTTAATATATGCATGTCACTATATAACAATGTATTTGATTTATTTAAAGGTGTTTTTGAACATTGCATGATGCAAGCCACCTATATATTCAGGCAAGTGAACTTACCAACCTATTATATACTGGTATAATTTTGTGCATAATACAGTAGGTGACTGATACATCAGCACTGTAGTGTAGTGGACACAATAATTATTCCTTACTTTAAGTTATAGTCCATTGTTAAGAAAATACTTACATGTTCTAATAGAACAGTCACTAACTACTTTGAAAGCTGCCAAATGTCAAATTTATATCATTGACAACAATTCTTTTCTTCTGATCATGAGTTAAAGTTAATAATGGCTAAGGCATATTTACTGTGAACATAACAAGTTTATACTTTGAACAGCAAATATTTGAAAGCATAATAGGTTGGTACCTAGTTAAACACTGTACATTAATACAGTCACTCTCACTGTATCCCAGGGGCAGAACCAGCAGCTGGAAAGGGGAGGGACACAAACAGGCTAAGTTGTAAGTGGTTGGGGAGACCCAGATTATCTTGTTAGTTGCTGTATTTTTTGAATTTTGAAGCAGCAAAAAAAATCACCTCTTAATAGTATCTCAGTGTTGATTTTGCCATTTTTACCTTTGCAGATGGTTGTGAAGTCTTAAAAGCTGTTTAAAAGGCTATTAATGTCTTTAAAAGCAATGCAACACAATAATTATTTTAGGGCTGCTTAGTATGCCCGAAGGTGTTGAGTGACAATTTTACGGCTAGTTTGACTGATTTGCTTTGATTACTAGTGAATTTGTAACAATAAATGCTGTGCATATTTTCATGCATTATAAATTGATCTTGGCCTGACATAAAGTTCAGTATTTTAGTCAAAAATATAGCTAGCTATATGGCTACTCCTCAAGGTAAGAGGCGAGATTAGGGATGGGGGGAGGTGGGGGAGTCATTTGCCCCAAATGTCCCATCGTGGATCTGCCATTGTATCCTGTTTCGTACAACTTGGCAGATGCATCTCTAGCAACACAAATATACATACGGATAATGAAGCAACGAAAAAATTGAAATATAGGTTCAACATACAGTTATTGCACTACTGAATCTAGCCTGATGGTGTGGATTTGGTGATGAAGTTACTGTATATACCTGAAGGCTGCTATAGTTGATGCATGTATGAATATTAGTTATAGTAGTCACATTATTCTATGCTGTAGAAGCAAAATCATTCACAATTCCTAAATAAAAAAATACTCAACTACACTAGACTCTTATTGGAGACTCATAGAATATGCCATTATAATTTTGGGTAAAAATAAGTAGTAATAGGCCTCTGTCATTTGCCAGAATAATTAAGAGCATAATAGGGTGCTATTCCAGCATAATTCTAGCATATTAGGTGGATGTTTCAAATTCTGGAGGTTAACTTCTGTAAATGGATTGATACTATGTAATAGAGCAGTCAGTGAAATTGCAATAGAGCACTTAAATGCATGATACATAGCTCTTTAGATAGATAATCTCTAATAGAACAGTCACTTTGTAATACTGTAGAATACTCTAATGGAGCATTTACTGATTATAATATTCCAAGATGGTTGTAAGCAATGTTGTTAACCCACAGTAGAAGTATAATGCAAGTATAATGGAAGCATTGAAGAGCATAATTAAGGCCTGAGTCAAATATACATTTACCTAAACTGCTTTCTGGAATTTTCCAAAATTTTCACATATTAGAGGGTGCTCCTTAAAGAGTGGTAGAGTAGTGCTGCACTACTATATCTTGTAAAATACCTTTGATGTGGTTAAAGGAATGTATATAATAAACAAAATCTAATGGCTTTGATGTTGTTAGCAAATTGACACTTTCTGGGAAAGGCTCTGTAGGTAGTATAGGAGAGTGGCTAAGCAAAACAAGTTGGTGTTGTGCTGCTTCTAAAAATCAGGTGCCATCCATCTAGTTAACTCATCTGGAAATAACCAACTATGTAATACTGATTTATTACTTTAAGGTTACGGGATAGTGAGCGACTGTCGAACAAAATATTTATGATGTAATTAAGATGGGCTTGATGTTGTTGTGTTGTGTATCAGCTGATAACAGGCTTAAATTGTTGGGAGAATAATAGGGTGCTGACTGGACAGTTACAATGTACAAGAAAACACACGTAACAGTACAAGATAATATAGAAACAACACACTTAGCAACTGACACACCTGTAAGCTCATGCATAGTTTTGCTCAATAATGCCCTGAACCAAAAATCAGGACTGTCAAACAAGTTGTTAACATTTTGTATAAACATACTACTAGTTTGCCTTCTTGTCTAGGTCCTGGTGGAGCCATTTCTAAGAAATAATGTTTCTAGTGCTTGTGACATGAATTTAAAATTTTATTTTGTGACCACAGTGTCTTGTTTAAAACCACTTCGTTGCCATATTTCAGCAACTACACACATTATTCTTCTTGTCAGTCCCTCACAAGTGATGTTCTTCAAACCTTAGAATCATCATGGTTCTTCATTGGTCTGAGTTTTGGTTCATAGTTTTAACTATTTGGCATGGGGATAACTCATACTTCTATGACAACATTTGAATTCCATTTCAATTAATGAGAAGTTAAGAATGCATAAATATTTAGTAACGTTGGATTAAGAACAAGTTGATGTAATGCTACTTCTAAAAACCAGGTGCTGATGCAGTTAATACTATCCCATTCTAACCATATAGTAATCAACCATGTATATATTTGTACTATATATTCATGCTACTGTTATTATTAATTCAGCTAGACAATTAGATTTGTAATTACTGTCACAGTAATTTAGCACATTTCATAATTCATGAATTATTGTGTAATGCGGTAATTATGTTGCTCTACACTGTTAGCTAAGGAAGCGTAACTATAACAAACCACTTTAAACAGCAAATTATGTACAAAAGTATCTTCTTAACTGTTTTATAGTGTGTCTATCATGTTTTCTCACACAAATTGTTTAGAGAAAGCCTCGAGGATTCCTATCATTTTTGTTCTCGTAAGTATGGGTAACACCCCATTTCTACCCAAAGGATACACTATCTCTGGTATCCTAAGAGGCCTTTAATGTTGTTTTAAAGATGTTAAACATCTATAACACTGAAAGGGAAGACCATTCACCAAGTATATGAATAGTCGCCATACTTGTTTTTCAGACCACCGAGAAGAAACCAACTTAGAGCAAAGTTTACCTGTGCGGAAATTTAAACAGACTTCATTTCGCCTTCACTTCTTATGTGCAAGCTGCTATTACCATTTATGATTTTGCTCACGTTGGTGCATACGGACAAACATAGGTAGATAGGTACACACGCAAGCACGCACGCACGAATGCACGCAAGAACGCACGCATGTACGCACGCACACACGCACACACATACACACACATAACACACACACACTTTTCTGAAAACAATTTCAGTAAACCAGGGGTGCACCCAACCTGGTTTAAAAAATCAAAACCCCAAATCATGAAAAAAAATGATATATAGTGTACACATGATCCTGTGAACTTAAACAATATGTTTTTGGTTGTGCAATAATACATAATTAATTTATTGTAATTCTTGGACTTAGTAATTCAAGAATTTTTTGATTGTGCCTTGTTATAAACAAACCACTCATTATGCATACATGTATCTTCTATAGTTTAACTATGTCGTTTTTTTCTCACAAATTCTCTAGACAAAGCCCCAAAGCTGCTCTTAATTTTTTTTCATGTACATAGGGATATGCCCCCTTTTAGCCACTGTAAGGGATAGGGTAGTTTACAACCTGCACCATTGTTTTTCAGTTGATAAATGCCTATAAAACCTGAAGGGAAAGTAATTCACAAAGTCCGAGGAGAGTCACCACGCCTGTATTTCAGACTGCCAAAAACAGTCACCTCAGAGCAAAGTTTACCTATGCGGAAGTTTAATACAGACTTCATTTTGCTTTTACCTCTTATGTAAAATCTGTTTTATCATTTAGCACATATAAAATATTACATCTTTATTGCCAAGCAACAGATGATCAGCTCTAAAAGCTGATCAAGAGACGTGTCCATCCATGCAGGTCAGTAGGTCATATTCTTATGAGGCACTTTTGTAAAGCCATGGTTATGCAGCATGCTATTTCTATTGGATTGTGTTTGTACTATTATAATGAAATATTGGCACCTTCAGAAGAGCAACTAAAACAGTTTGTGTTATCATAATTCAGTGGCAGGTCTAGGATTTTTAAAAGGGAGTTTCTGAAAGTTAGTGTAGCTGAATAAAGCATTTGATGACATTTCTCCAGAAAATGTTGCAATTTAGAAGCTCTAAGATCAGAATTTAGGCTACTTTTAGTTAGTAATTACAATAAATCCAATGCTTTAAACTGTAAGTACTATAGCTAACTATAGGCAATTGGTGACTATAAGCTGTAGCTTTGATTACTTGACTGCTCCATTAGACTACCTCGGTCGTTTTTAATGCAGTGGGAAATGAAAAGTGAAGTGTTGCTAAGGATTTAATAGCTATAAATGGTTTCAGTTAAGTGCAGCTGTATGCATGCTACTGAAATGCAGTGGTATATAGCTGTTTGATATGATAAATTGTCAGTACAGCAATGTGTATGTATTTAGACTGCCACCGAGCTAAATTTAAAAGGGGATTTCTTTTGAAACCCCAGAAACCCATCATATAGATCCACCACTGTAATTTGAAAGATATTCTGACTGCACCTGTAATTTTGGAATAAATTCATGTTATGTAAGACCAAAAGACCAAGTTTGTAATTACTATCATAGCTTCTATATAGATCAGCTAGAAATGGTTTAATAGTTTTAAAGATTTCAAATATTACTTTCCTTTATAGTTAAAATAGGCTGTTTTCGCTTTAAAATTTTCTCAATCATTATTGGTTCATGGTGTGTGTATTTGCTATGGTTTGGCTGCAAGACCACAAAATTAATGGTTCTAGAAAGTTAATATAAATCAATAAGTTATGATAGGCAGTGGAATTTTGTGGTCTGTTGCTGTTGTATGTGGTGTAAACCTCCAATACTCACTCTTGACCAGGCCATGCGAAGGATTGTACAATAATAAAGTATCCTAGTACAATGCGATGTAACCATCTGTACAAAATTACTGCAGTTACTGTTTTTTGGACTCATGGATAATAATCCATTAACTCAGTAGGTGGCATGGCTACTATACAAAGTACAGTAGGGCATTGATGGGGCAAACACTTGCTACTATTCATTTACACCATCCATGTTACATGTAACGTGCATAACAATGGCCAACAGTACACTGCATTTCTACCCCAGTCAACCCTCCAGTCTGCCGGTTTATACCATTAGTTTTTAGAAAAGGTGCTTTAAAGTGTCTTGTAAGTGAAATGGAGATCTGCGGAGTTAGCTAGTATGCAAAGAATGTACCATATATGCACGTACAAATTTTTTAATATTTACCCATTCATATACATGCCTGATAACCAGAATAAAAAAGGCCATGTGGGTATGATTTACAATCTCAAGATCTATACACAGTAAGTAGATTTGTACCTGTTGTGCCAGCTTAACTAATTTAAAATAATCATTTTTTATGAGAATACTGCAATAAGCCATTTACAGACATAGTTTTGGAATTATTGGGCATCCAAGTGAATAATCAGTGGAATTTGATGGCTATCTCTTTTTAATATGATTAAACTGAAAGTTGAACCAGAATTATTAACTATGAATATAGACGGAAAAGTTTCTAAAAGATCAACATACACTAAGAGAACATTCGAATACTATAATGGAGCAAGTCATGCTATGTCATGTTAAAATCTGCTATCATTAATTGAAACCAAACACGTGATCACCTCTCATTCTGAGCCTTGTATATCTTATACCACTGCAAGTCACTGAGCACATTATTGTCTAAGTCTCTATTATGTACATAAATGCTCTAGTCTGCTGTAATATATAGGAACTTACCTAAATGCTAATATTTGACCTCTTTGGTTTTTTGACCTGTTTGGTTTTTAATCAGAAACTTGCAAATGTGCAGTGAGAACAGGAAGGTCATTACCATTATCCGTTATCTCTAGTACTCTCAACAGTGTGGCTAGCTATAATAGTCCAGGTTAATGTAGCTACGTATAGTCACACTTTAGTTCAACTTCTTTAATATCTTGTGAAGACCAATATCAAAGAGTCCACTACACATTTCTTCCAATTCAATGAGAATATTTTGGTTACAATACACAAGGTGGCTACTCTATGTATGCAGCAATCTTGAAAACTGAAATACACGTGCTCAAGAATTTACTGTTTAGACAAGTAGTAGAGCAGCATAGTGCGATAGTTGTGTACTTTTTGATACAATTATGAAACTTTCCATATAAGTTGTGACATAATTTTTTTGATATAATGCCATTGCATATTTGACCTTTGGTGACCTTCACAACCATTTTTGTATTGAAAATTGACTTTATCTCCCTGAGGTATCATTTTGCACAGTTTCAAATTAATTGTGTTGCTAAAATGGACTGCTCGGCTTTTATTTGAAGTCAATAGGTGATTGCATTCCAAAGTTATGATCATTAATATTAGCCATGAAATTCTATGAATTACTTGCTCATTAGTAATTTACACCCCAAGGGCAAAGAATTTTTTTTAAATGATGATAATTTGTAGTGGAATGAGATATTAACTTCAAATCAAAGTCAATAACAGTTCTTAGATTAACACCTGTAATTTAATACCATGTATTAACAGTGTAAAATAATGCCTCAGGGAGATAACGACAAAATAATAATATTACTAATTTTCAATGAAAAATGGCTATAAAGGTAACCAAAGGTCAAATCCATGATGGCTCTATATTAAAATAAAATGTCATGAGTAGTACAATTTGTGTAGAAAGTTTCACAATATTATTGTATCACAAAGTGCACAAAATGCTTATTTTTTGGTGCTGTACACTCTACTAATTTTAATGGTTCAATCTTAAATAATGGCGAAATACAAGCAGCAGTGGCATGTAGGCTCTGATGAAATAACAGAAAATCATTGAAATAATGTGACCAGGCCTGCGAAAATAGGGAATGTGAACACATACAGGTAGGCCTGCATCAAATATGCCAGCATAATAAAAAGCATAATAGGCTGAAGTATTATACCAGCATAATGCTGGCATATTAGGTTGATGTTTCAAACTATGGAGCTTAATTCCATGAAAATAGATCGATACTCCCTAATAGAGTAGTCAGTGAAAACTGCAAACTGCAATAGAGCACTCAAATGCATTGTACATAACACCTTAGATCAATACTCTCTAATAGAGTAGTCAGTGAAAACTGCAAACTGCAATAGAGCACTCAAATGCATTGTACATAACACCTTAGATCAATACTCTCTAATAGAGTAGTCAGTGAAAACTGCAAACTGTAATAGAGCACTCAAAATCATTGTACATAACACCTTAGATCGATACTCTCTAATAAAACAGCCACTTCATAGTAACATACTCTAATAGAGCATTCACTGATTAAAATTTTCATGACTAATGTTGCTAACCTAGGAGCATAATGCAAGCATAATGGGAACACCTGAAAAGTGTAATAGGTGAAAATTTTTGGGAAATTCCTGAAAGGATCTGGGCAAAATTTTGAGCATATTTTAATCAGGCCTACATACAGGGTAAATCTCGATGCTAGAACAGATTATCTGTATTATGTAACTTGCAGTATATAGCCAGTTTAATGCTGAATTGACATTGAAAATTGTGTGGCTATAGCTTAGTGACATAAAAAGTTAAAACATAGGAAACTTTATGTGTCCACAAGCCGTATTTTTGCAAGACTTATCACAAACAATACTTTGCTTCACTACATGAAGATAGTCTAACTAACTTTGTTTCAACTAGTTGTGGCTGGAAAGCTAATTAGCTGATGTTTATGTCAAAATATGCTTCTTATATGCCCATAAATTACTTCTGGAGAAATTTATCAGAATGGAGTCTTGAGAACTGAAACAACTAGCTCCAGTATTGATGGGTATTAATTAAACACGTGGAAATAGTACTGTAGGTTAGATACTGTGTGACAATATAAGGGAGACATTTTTCAGAAGTACCGGAAGGAGTTATCAATATATAGATGTGACCAGATTTGTGACGGAATTTTGGATATCACCCATAGGGGTGCGTGACACCAAAAATATTTGTGACTGGATTTTGGAAAAGGAGTCTTAATGTCACATTTTACAAATGGAATATTTATGATTAAAATAAGACATTACAAGCATCTACTCAGCTTTACAATGATTAGATCAGTAGTGAGCACCCTAAATTACACAAAATCCTTTAAATATTGTACTAGGTGCATAAGTGTTTTAGTGGTGACTCATATAAGTGTGGATTTCTGTGTATTTCAAGTGTGCATTAAGACTGATTTTCCAAAATTGGGTCACATTTAATGATCAAATCACAAACTTTATAGTGCAAATTTACTTGTTATTGGTTGTAAGTCATTGTCAATACATTACATTACAAGAAAAGTCTTGAAATTATTTAAAACTGTCCCCTGCTCTTATTAGTAACCCACTAAACATGAAAATTCTAATTATTTCACGAGTGCCCATATGGGCAATTTTCCAAAATTCTGTCACATTTGTGGCTAAACATTTTACATGTGAGTAAACAACATGTTGTAACAGTTGTCACCTTACACCGATTAAGCTGCTGTTTCTATCAAACTATAGCCAGTTACTGAAGTTACACTCATGGAAAATTTCAGACAGTTATATGTTGTGAGACCAAAATTATGAAGTCTCAAAATATGGGTCAAATTTTGTGCATGAAAAATTGCATTTTGCAAATCCAGTCACAAATTTCAAGCATAGTAGGCCCAAGCCTATGTAGTCATAAGGATAGATGAATGGATGGATGATGCATTTAGTGCATATGTATGCATTGTGCACCCAGTGTGATCCAGTACCGTTGGATTACAATGGCAACAGAAAATTGTTGGTAGCATTTTTTATCAAGAATGTATGCTTGCCATACCATTAACATGTCTACTGCAAGCACAAAATTAACAAGGTTTGAGATTTTTACTGTAAGACATTACTTTGTCCCGACTGATACCTTTTGGCGTAAAGCAATATGTATGATGCACTCAGCATGGACTTGCCTTTGTCCTCCTTTATGTTTCATATCGTTTTACTAACAATGAACGTTATGGTAGTGCACCAATTGTTTGTGCTCCTATTTCAAAAGAATATTGTCCATGATTTTAGCATCACTCCTCCAGCAGTTGAAGTAAACAGATTGGTTGTAGAGTACATGTAGCTTCATGTATTGTTAGTGTGTAGGTCAGTGAAAAGGGAAGCTCATAGTCAAAAACTATATGAAATGACTGTATTTCTTATTAATAACTATTATAGAAGTGTACGTTGTAAGGTACAATTGTAGTCTCATACATCTGGCACTATTCTATCCTTTGATGTAGTTTTATAGTAGTTCACTAGTGATGAATAAAGTCTACAAAAAGTATAACAAATACTAAGGAATTTTACAGGCTAGAAGGAATAGTTACAATAATAAAGTCAACAAGGGGAATCATAAACTAAAGTACAAATTTAATCCTTACTTTAGTCATGCTTATCATATGGGCTAATCCAGGAATTACATTTACACTTCAGCTGATAACTCACCTCAGAGGTGGATCCAGGGTTTGACAAGAGGGATGCACCATAATCAGGGTAGTAGGTATAGTAGCTTTATAAGCTGTACCTAGATGAGTTAAGTGCTTTACATATTTCAGGACTGAAACTTTTGGTTAAAATTTTTGAAATTTTTCAATCTTTCTAAATGTTGTACATTGATCAATAGGTGCATGTAGAGATCAGTGTCAGTCACAAGTTGCACTATAGAATCTAATGTAAATTGTCATATTACACGTAAAGGACTGAGCCACAAAAAAAATCCTTGCAGGTTACACAGCTAGGTGTGCCCATCGGTTGGTGTTACAGTGTTCATACTCAGTGGAGGATTCTAAATATTGTTACACACAGTGAGTCTGACTATTTTATTAGACTATTTTACTGACTGCTCTATTAGAGTATCTCCATCTTGTGTATAGATTATTTTGAGTGAGGGGGACACATGCCTCTTGTGTCTCTCCTCTGGATTTGCCACTGCACCTTGTTTAAGCACTTTTCATTGCAATAAGCCATTACTAATAAACAGCTTGTAAAATTTTCAAATGTTTCCTTAACATTGTAATACAGTGCAATAGTACTGGTACATAAACAAAAATAGATTTCAATATATAATTCAGATTTTTCTCATAAATTACACTCAAAGTTTTATTTCTTTAATAAAGACCTGTAGTAGTGTGTATTCTTTGCATACTTGTTGAAATAGTTTTTTGTTGCAGGCAACAAATTGAATGTGCATATTGTAAACACCAAGTATTCTCACTGTAGTCAAGACATTCTACGCACCTGGTGCATGTTAAACTGTACAGTACTTCTACCTTAACACATATCTGATTGTAGACATCACACTTTAATACAGCTAAACCACAATGAAATAAAGGTTTAATTTATTGCTATGAACTAGTTACATTTTTGGTGCTTCCAGCTAGTGTGTGTACTGTGCATCTGATTATGGAAATCATTCCTCCCCCACCCCCAACATTATTAGAATTATCTTTAATAAGTAGTAGTAGCTGCACTGCTCTCAATGATCAATGATAATATAGTTATATTGACCAGTAGTAGCTACATACTATCACAACTACTCTCAATGATCAATGATAATATAGTTATATTGACCAGTAGTAGCTACATACTATCACAACTACTCTCAATGATCAATGATAATATAGTTATGTACCACTCTGCGTGGGCAGTTCAAAGGCACCGCAAGTGCCATAATTTGTATATTGCACTGCTGCAGACCGCAGCGAGTGCATTATAACTTATAACGCACTGGTTGCGGTTTTGTAGACCACAACGAGTGCATTATAAGTTATAATGCACCGACCGCAGTGCAATATACAGATATTGCACTGGCTGCGGTTTTGTGCAACATAGCACAAGTGCCGGTGGTGAAGACCACTACGACACCTCACCTAATAGGTGGAAAGACACTTCACCGATCACTCGAATTCTTTTATAGCCTGACATGTAAAGGTCGATTGTGGGCCATAACGTCACCAATACGTATAATGTTTACAAGCAGCCAATGGCGATCGAAAAAGCCAACGCGGGTGGTCACAACTCTAGTCTACATATATATAAACGTACTTATACACCTTACTAGTCTGGTGCCATCTTAGCCCAGATTAAACTGTAGTCCACTTCGACAATGACTCAATAAAACAAATATATTCTAAATAATACTAACTTTTAAGTTCGATTGTGGGAACTAGTTTTGTCATGCCACCAGATTCAAGTTTAGCCAGTGTGAATGGTAAGAATTAGACTAGTATCGTTTAGTAGTTGGGTTTTGTTTACTTAAAACCTCTATTTAGCTACTTTTTTTCGCTCGAGGGAATCACTATGGCGATTAGTCTGGCGCTTAGTCTATATGGCGATTGAGTGATCACGCTGGCATGTTGAGCACTACATAATGAGAGTCGAACAGCGAATGCAGGTTAGTGATATAACCCATAGCGTACTAGCTTTCAATATCTCAGGTGGCTGCAGTACTGCAGGGGGAACGTCATCGCAACGTCCGGCTTGGTTACCCACAATCGATGTTAGAAACCTGGCCTTTATAACTGTTACAGCTGTCTTGTGAGACTCTCCCCACCTATTAGGTGAGTAGTACATAACAGTTATACAACGTGCACTCGTGCTCTGCTTGTATAAATGCACTTGCCTTTGGGCCTAACGGCCCTCAGGCTCATGCGTTTATATCAGGCAGAGCACTCGTGGCCGTTGTATAACTATATAATATTGACCAGTAGTAGCTACATACTATCACAACTACTCTCAATGATCAATGATAATATAGTTATATTGACCAGTAGTAGCTACATACTATCCCAACTACTCTCAATGATCAATGATTATAGTTATATTGACCAGTGGTAGCTACATACTATCACAACTACTCTCAATGATCAATGATAATATAGTTATATTGACCAGTAGTAGCTACATACTATCACAACTACTCTCAATGATCAATGATAATATAGTTATATTGACCAGTAGTAGCTACATACTATCACAACTACTCTCAATGATCAATGATAATATAGTTATATTGACCAGTAGTAGCTATACTGATTTTCCTGATTGCATTTGCTACTGTGATCATCAATCTCTTTGAGAGATATTTTGACATGATTAACTGCTGGTTAACTAAATTCTATATGAAAGTTATGTACCAATACATCAGATGCCTCTAGACTTATGACCTTATACTGTTTTTCAATTAAGAATTATTGTAATGACATTACATGCATTACAAGTCAAGCTCCTGGAGTACTTTATAGTAGTAGATATTATTATAATATAGATAGCAATATTTGTTGACTGTACAGTAATCCACAGTCTTGTTGTGCATGGCATCCAACCAATATTCTGCAGCACAACACATTTAGTGGATCCTATACAGTAGAATTAATAGATGACTTATGAAAAATTCAATACTCATGGTTACTGTTGCTTGTTTATCACATTAACTATTTGATATATCAAAACATAAGTAAAATTAACCGATACTTTAAAGTTTTCCAATATTATTATGCATCAAATAATAATATACGCAGCAGCTTAAAAAGGTAAGTTACGTTATTCACCATAACTCTTGTTCTGAAGGCAGTATCAATTTTGTTCAGCTGCCATTACACATGCATAAGCCTCCTCTATCCAATGATATCAAAATTTAATTGATGCCAAAGTGTTTACAGGTTGCAAATTTACAATAAATGGTAGTAAGTAGCAACTTACTGTGATTCAACACAAAATCAATTGGAGAGTCAATCATGAAGTATGCGTTCTAATCAAAATAATAGTGGCATCACACCATAACCATGATATCGATGATCAAGAATTTTGTTCGGCCTGAATTGGACAGAGCAATTCATAAGGAGTTGGATGGTACTAAAGTTAATGATATTAAATGATCATGTCTAGTGCTTGCAAAAATTGAAAATATGAAACAATGCAAAATGTATGGAGTTTGTATTGGAGAAATTGAAGAAGTGGTCCATCCAGCATGAGATTTTTCAGACAATCTGAGTTTAATTAATCAGTCCAATTCATGATCTAAGAACAAAAAAACAAAGGACACTGGTAATACACAGTACTGCTAATAAAATTATTACTGGCAATATCATTTTTGCCATTCTGACGTTACAATAGCATGTTTTGATATGACCACACAAATCAGTAACTGAATTGATGTTATCTCTTAGTTATGATGTGTTTGGTTTTGCAATAACCTTCTCATTTTACTAATGTAGATACTAGGTAAAGGTGGTTGGACCAAAAAGACACCACTAGAAAGAGCAGTTGATGACAACAAGGTGGACATTATCTACTGTATGATCAAAGAGTTCAATAAAGATGTTTCCAGTGTTGATCAGGTATAAACAGTAGTAGTCCTTATTACATCATCATGTAGCTACATAATTATACTGATTGTAGTATGTGTGTGATGTTCCTATGTAACTACCTGTTATTCCATCATGTATACTTGAACTAACTTAATATCCTATGATATGTATGTATATAATATGTAAAAGCTAACAGCTACAGTTCTATGATATGTCACACAGTGACCCCAAAATAGTTTATTCCATTCCATTCTGTGGATTACTTGAGGCCTCATTAATAACTGAAAATGATAAACTTCATTTCTACTGCATTATAATAAGTGCCTATTAAGAATATATTATGATGTACAAACTATTTCTACTACTCTCACTTCTACTGCATTTGCTTATGTTGCATGAACCAGTAAATATTATGGTGTGTTGATGTGAGCTTTGTTTCATTGTGTATTGAAGCGACTAAAACATGCATAAAGTTTTGTGTGACATACGTACATAGTTATTCCAGTACAAAACAGAATTTTGTGCAAAAGACTCATTAGCTCAGTTAGGCATGCTTAATGTTTAACACTAAGCAGATTTAGGTATTTTTATATGTTGTGTTTAATAATTATAAAATATTGGTGGTGCTGTGACAGAAATTTATCTGCTCAGCTTGAACATTTTAATTGCACAAAGTAGAGAAGGAAACTAGCTTTGTAGTATTAGTTTTACTGTACTCCGTGTTATTATTATCAATGTGGTCATGGAGGTATTATAGTTATGAGATGGCTCAGACAGAAGAGGATAGAAGACAACTGATGTGTGAATTGTGATTTGATAGTGGCAAATCACTGCTGAATTGTAAAAGACAGTTTTGACCTAAATATGACAGGCTCTTTCATGATAATTTTTAAGCACTGCAATATCTAGATTGTTAATATAGTTACTGTATGTTCACAAGTATCAGTTTGTGGTAGTTACAGATGTAGTGAAAGTGTTTTGCGTTAAAAGTGTTTAGGGTGTACACTATTCTACTACATTGCAGGCATACCAAAAGAAAGTCCGGGAAGTGATATCTCAAGGTAATGCAATGGAAAACACTTAAGTAATGGTTATGTTATTCATGTACTCACATAATTATCTGTGTATTGATTTATGTAATTAGTTAAGAATGGGTGAACATACACATATAAAAATAAACAATATTTATCAATGATAGCTACCGAATAGCCAAATGGTAGCAATGTCCATTGTACAGAGATTTGCCTAACCATGATTATGAAGAACAAAATGCATTTGTATACATATGTGACTAGGACTGTAAATTGAACTGGGCATGTGGGCAGAAAAATTCATCCTATCGTAGAATGACTATCAGTAAGATGTGCCTTTTGGGATACTAAACGAGTTCTTGCCCACTGTGTCCTGCTTTTTCTGTTATCTTCAATCAAGCTGGTCATCTTCTTCTTGATGCTTGGAAACCGTACCAAGACATAAACTTTTGATATCAGCACTTTCTATACTACAGTAGCTAGGAGCCACAAATTCATTTAAGGGCTCACACTGTTTTAAGAGATAATAGTTGGTAGACAGTTGGTCGACTGTATTTATAGCAATTGATTATAAAATACATGCCTCTTATTTGTAGCACAGTGAAAAACAAGATATGATAACCACATTCCTTATAAATATTGATTATAGTCCAATTGGCTGAGGCCCACTCCAGATATTCTAATAAAACAGTCACCCTAATATGTGACTGGATTTAGCAAAATCAACCATATGGGCGCAAGACCCAAAAATGAGATAACAGCAGCATGAAGTTGCTGCACTATCAGGCTAATAATTTCCATATCAAGTTCTCCTTCAACTTGTCGGGTCTGCTTTTGGTAGACTGTTTTCTGACGGCCTGTATATCCATGCCAGACTTCTGTACAGGTCTGTGAACAACAGGTATGTGCTGTGGGGGGTTCACACACTCTGGACAGACAAACAGGGAGCTGAATGTGTAATGTATGTCTGTTGTTTTTTGAGATTTCAGTATATTTCAGGGCTGTTTTGTGGTCTGGTGCCTCCAATTACCATCCTCATCCATTTTTTAGTCTATCTCTTGCCCACCCTACCACCCCCCACCCTCCACCCCTTTTTGAGGACTTGTGATACAACAACACAGATGAAAAACCTATCTAAAATGATAGGAAACTCTACCAGGATTATCCTGGCCACCAGGTGCTCTTAAAAGTTGTGAATTGCTTCATCTGTGGTGAAAAATCCATACATGTAGCTGCCAGGCTGGTGAGTAACAATATTTTAAATTATTAAAATACATTTTCTCTGAATCAACAATGCACCCATAAAGGTGATTTTCCAAATTCCAGTCACAAATAATAGCCATTTTGATATTCTAAAAGAACAGTTACATGTGTATTGTAGCTTAGCTATGTCAAAAAATGCTAAACAAACTGTATATAAAAATTAATAGGATCCGCAATGTGAAATTTCTACTTTTGAAAATCTATTGTCAAATCACTTACAAATGTTATACAAATTGGCCAGTATGTTTTTACAAATGCTGTGAACTCCACAAAGGAAATGTCTTTTCAAGTTGTGATACAAACTCTCAACCTTTCTTACTCTAAACCTAAATAGTAATTGGTTGCATTGTCAGGAAAAATTTCTAGCTGCAGCATTTCAAGAACAAAATGTGCACTGAAAAAAGTTTCGATGCTGCAAGAGCATACAGCAGTATCTCTCCCAGATCAACTGACTTTGCTACCACACCAAATTTCAAAATTGTTTGCCATCTGGCTGAACTTACCAGCATTCAAAAATCTGTAAAAATGTTGATGTTGTCAATGCATGTATGGCAACTTTTGGAAGCCCAATGTGCTAATTTGCTTCTCAAAACCCTTACTATACCCATGGTTAGCCACCTTATTCCATAGGCCTGGTCTGGCAGTTTTCCTAGCAAGCTTAAAATCTGCAGAACACTGATCTTGATCAATCTTCACCACATATGAGAATTTTAGCATATAACATGTGATACTTTTACCTTTGCTGTACCCTGAATTAGTTACATTCATCTGCAGGCCAGCTCTGGTGGCTCTGGTAGTGAGGTTAAAATCTGTCAAAATAATGTTGATTTCACTGGGCATATATAGGAACTAGTACAAGTCAAGTATGTTGGGCTGACATACAAATTCTTGCTGGATCCTTCAGTTGCTTTCATCTGTATAGGGCTGATCTACATGGCATTGTTTTTTAGTCTCTTGACAATGCCAGAACACAGAAAGTAGGCACCACTTACTGTGTATCATACAATATGGTAGTGCTGTATAATTATTAGGGATTATGAAGAACTGGACTTTCCCATCCAAAAACATCACCCTGAAATTTTAACCAGCTTCCATTTTCCTTTCATGACAGTTTGGCAGGCCATAAAAGTCTTCAGACCAAACCTAAGCCCTTTCAAAAAATTCTACTAAACAGATTATTTACTGATGAGACTGACTAACTGATGCCTCCTGCCAAGCAGAATCCAACAATGGATAAGGCTATGGGCCTGTTTCTTCACTGTTTGACATTGCTTCATCATGAGATGTGGCTTTTTGCCAACTGCATTATGTACAATACACACATTATGAACTTGCCATTGTCCTCCTTTGTGTTTCAGTTATTTTTGCTGACAACACAAGGTGTCAATTTGCGATACCGTATAGCTGGTAATTTTCAATAGGTTTTTATTTTGGGATATTTTGAAGAGGCCTTTCTCTTTGAAAATAAATTCCCACATCTGGTTGTTCTTCGAAAATAAATTCCCACAAGTGAAAGCAACGATCCAACTTTTGGCAATTCGCTTGTGTATTCCTCGAATATTAGCTCAGTATTACTGATGTAAACTGTATTATTGCTGTGCCAATAACCAGAAAACAAGTAATCCAGAATTGGAATTGATGCTGTCGGCTCTTTATGGTAGATAGCTAGCTTCTAGCTATGATTAAGTGCGATCAAGCCAATGAATTTACTTCACTTGAGGCTTTTTCAGTCTTCTCTCCAGTGCACAGGGATGGGGATTGTTCCATCAGTAAATTAGTTTTTGGCAAACATTTACGTATCTTCATAATTTGTGACACAAATTTCTGTTTATTTCAAATCCATCTAC
This sequence comes from Dysidea avara, assembly GCF_963678975.1. Classification (NCBI taxonomy): domain Eukaryota; kingdom Metazoa; phylum Porifera; class Demospongiae; order Dictyoceratida; family Dysideidae; genus Dysidea; species Dysidea avara. Next base: position 2,284,889 of record NC_089273.1, on the reverse strand, counting down.
ACTTCGAATTGTGCACTCTGCTTCAAAATTAAAATGCTTCAAAATTCAGATTTTGCATCTTGTGCAAAATTTTCTGTTTTGAAAATAACCCACTATACGATAGCATGGTGTGGCTTACCTGTGCCTGTGTTGGCTGAGGCATTGGCTTATGCTTATCACCCACATTTTCTGTAGTGACTGGATAGATTACAGAGACACTTCTCATACTGTTCTCAGTCTGTATCACTGTGTACGGGTGGATTATAGCCAAAAGCAAAGCATAATGTCAATCTCCCTTACATTACACAATTGATTGTTTGGGCACGCATTCACAAGCAAAATTACTATGTGGCATTTCTGGTGCTATTCTTTCTTTTAATGTGGCATATGCTTGTCCATTTGTCATAATTAATTATGTTATGAAAGAAAAGTAGAAATTTTAAGTTTGATTAGGGATCAAAGAAAAAGTTGTGAAACAAGGGAATAGCTGAAAATGGTGAAACAAGGAAGGTTGCCTATACCTGCAGATATACTAGTGGACATTAAATTGTAATCCCTAATTCAGTAATGGTTATGGACTGAAGTTTAGGGATTGAATGTCTATATACTAGTATATCTGCAGATATATGCAGCCTTCACAACTTTATATATAGCTATTCCCATGTTTCACTACTTTTCTTTTCTTTGATCCCATTTCAACTTAAAAATTTTAATTTTCCTTCTACTTGTTTTATTACATAGAACTTGTTAATTGCATGAAAGAATCACAAAAATACATAGAAATCAATTACAATTAATTAAAAATACCAATTGGACTTAGAATTGTTTTAAATATCAAGACACACGGTAGTGTGTCGTGCGGCCCAAGAAGCCAGCGTGCCACCCGTGAGTATATTAACAGGAAGAAAGAAAACGCAATTTGCACACCTATGTAGCTCTGTGATCCCTTATCCGATTGGAACCAAATTTGCTAGAGAGGTGCCGGCCAGTAAGGGGAGTCTACACACCAACTTTGAAGAAAATCGCTCCAGCCATTTCCGAGATACGAGCGAACAAAATTTCGTTTTAATTTCTTCGTTTTTTTCTTCTTCTACTTCTTCATTTCTCACATTCGCAAAATCCGCCATAAAACACGAATTCGTGCTCGGATCGGGCTGAAATTTGGCACACGTAAAGGGCTCATTAAGGCGGATCTGTGTACCAACTTTGGTAGGAATCCGATGAGCATTCACGGAGTTATGACCGATTATTTGCGTAAAATAAGGTCGAAGGTCTGTCACGCCTACAGGGTAAACTCCTTTGAGGAATCAGTTGAAAATTGATATGTAGATGGAGCAACCATCGTAGGAGTGCCTTTTTGTGGTTTGAAAGGAATCGGCATAAAGACCACGGAGATATGACACAAAACCCGACCTGTGTCAAAATTACGCAATCGATTTTTATGAATAAAAAAACTATTAGTTTTTGTATCTACCAGGCAAACCGCTTAGAGCAATGAGCTGAAAATCAGTATGTAGCTGGAATAATCATCATAGAAAGTCCTTGCAGTAGTACAGAAGAATCGGATTACAAACCACTGAGTTATGATTCGAAAGGCAACTACGTGTAGCAAATGCGAGATCGAGATACTCTAATAGAACAGTCACCCTAATAAAGCATTCAGCTGCATTTATAATTTACTCAATTATAATTTATTACATTGCAAATTATTCTGTAGGGAATTCAGTTACAAACAAGTCACCCTGTAGTCAGATCAGCCTGAAGAAGGTACCTAATAGAGAGTTCAGCTACAAAGAAACCATCATGTAGAGAGTTCAGCTCAAACAAATTGCCCTGTAGAGAGATCAGCTAGAAGAAGTTACCTTGTAGAGAGTTCAGTTACAAAGAAACAATCATGCAAAGTGTTCAGCTACAAACAAATCACCCAGTAGAAAGTTCCACTATGAACAGATCACACTGTAGAGAGTTCAGTTAGAAGCAAGTCATGTTGTAGAGAGATCAGCTAGAAGAAGTAACCTTGTAGAGAGTTCAGCTACAAAGAAACCACCATGTAAGAGAGTTCAGCTGCAAACAAATCACCTGTAGAGAGTTCAGCAGGAACAAGTCACCCTGTACAGAGATCAGCTAGAAAAAAGTCACCCTGTAGAGAATTCAGCTACAAACAAATCACCCAGTAGAAAGATCAGGTAGAAGAAGTTACCTTGTAGAGAGTTCAGCTGCAAACAAATCCACTGTAGAGAGTTCAGCTAGAAACAAGTCACCCTGTAGAGAGATCAGCTAGAAACAAGTTACCCTGTAGAGAGTTCAGCTAGAAGAAGTCACATTGTAGAGAGTTCAGTTACAATGAAACTCCCATGTAGAGAGTTCAGCTGCAAACAAAATCACCCTGTAGAGAACTCAGCTACAAACAAATATGCCCTGTAAAAAGATCAGCTAGAAAACAAGTCACCTTGTAGAGAGTTCAGCTAGAAGAAGTCACATTGTAGAGAATTCAGCTACAAAGAAATCACCTGTAGAGAGATCAGCTAGAAAACAAGTCACCTTGTAGAGAGTTCAGCTAGAAGAAGTCACATTGTAGAGAATTCAGCTACAAAGAAACTACCATGTATAGAGAGTTCAGCTGCAAACAAATCACCCCGTAGAAAGTTCAGCTATGAACAGATCACCCTGCAGAGAGATCAGCTAGAAACAAGTCACCCTGTAGAAAGATCAGCTATAAGAAGTTACCTTGTAGAGAGTTCAGCTACAAAGAAACCAGAGTTCAGCTGCAAAGAAATCACCTGCAGAGAGTTCAGCTAGAAGAAGTCACATTGTAGAGAGTTCAGTTACAATGAAACTCCCATGTAGAGAGTTCAGCTGCAAACAAATCACCCTGTAGAGAACTCAGCTACAAACAAATATGCCCTGTAAAAAGATCAGCTAGAAGAAGTTACCTTGTAGAGAGTTCAGCTACAACAAAACCATCATGTAGAGAGTTCAGCTACAAAGAAATCACCTGTAGAGAGTTCAGCTAGAAACAAGTCACCCTGTAGAGAGATCAGCTAGAAAACAAGTCACCTTGTAGAGAGTTCAGCTAGAAGAAGTCACATTGTAGAGAATTCAGCTACAAAGAAACTACCATGTATAGAGAGTTCAGCTGCAAACAAATCACCCCGTAGAAAGTTCAGCTATGAACAGATCACCCTGCAGAGAGATCAGCTAGAAACAAGTCACCCTGTAGAAAGATCAGCTATAAGAAGTTACCTTGTAGAGAGTTCAGCTACAAAGAAACCAGAGTTCAGCTGCAAAGAAATCACCTGCAGAGAGTTCAGCTAGAAGAAGTCACATTGTAGAGAGTTCAGTTACAATGAAACTCCCATGTAGAGAGTTCAGCTGCAAACAAATCACCCTGTAGAGAACTCAGCTACAAACAAATATGCCCTGTAAAAAGATCAGCTAGAAGAAGTTACCTTGTAGAGAGTTCAGCTACAACAAAACCATCATGTAGAGAGTTCAGCTACAAAGAAATCACCTGTAGAGAGTTCAGCTAGAAACAAGTCACCCTGTAGAGAGATCAGCTAGAAAACAAGTCACCTTGTAGAGAGTTCAGCTAGAAGAAGTCACATTGTAGAGAATTCAGCTACAAAGAAACTACCATGTATAGAGAGTTCAGCTGCAAACAAATCACCCCGTAGAAAGTTCAGCTATGAACAGATCACCCTGCAGAGAGATCAGCTAGAAACAAGTCACCCTATAGAGAGTTCAGCTAGAAGAAATTACCTTGTAGAGAGTTCAGCTACAAAGAAACCACCATGTAGAGAGTTCAGCTGCAAACAAATCACCCAGTAGAAAGTTCAGCTATGAACAGATCACCCTGTTGAGAGTTCAGTTAGAAACAAGTCATCCTGTAGAGATATCACCTAGAAGTATCACCTTGTAGAGAGTTCAGCTACAAACAAATCACCTGTAGAAAGTTCAGCTACAAACAAATCACCCTGTAGAGAGATCAGCTAGAAGAAGTCCCCTTGTAGAGAGTTCAGCTATAAAGAAACCACCATGTAGCGAATTCAGCTGCAAACGAACACCCTGTAGAGAACTCAGCTACAAACAAATCGCCCTGTAGAAAGATTAGCTAGAAGAAGTTACCTTGTAGGGATTTCAGCTACAAACAAATCACCCTGTAGAGAGTTCAGCTACAAAGAAATCATGAAGTAGAGAGTTCAGCTGCAAACAAATCATCCTGTAGAGAGTTCAGCTATGAAAAGATCACCCTGTAGAGAGTTCAGCTAGAAGAAGTCACTTATTAGAGAGTTTAGCTACAAAGCAACCACCATGTAGAGAGTTCAGCTGCAAACACATCACCCTGTAGAGAATTCTGCTACAAACAAATCGCCCTGTAGAGAGACCAGCTAGAAACAAGTCACCCTGTAGACAGATCAGCTAGAAGAAGTTACCTTGTAGAGAGTTCATCAGCTGCAAACAAATCACCCTGTAGAGAATTCAACTACAAACAGATAACCCTGCAGAGGGTTCAGCTAGAGTCAAGTCACCCTGTAGAGAGAATCCTGTAAAGAGTTCATCTACATACAAGCAGATCACCCTGTAGAGAGTTCAGCTACATTTCAAGTCACCCAGTAGAGAAATCAGCTGCAAATTATCCTGTGGGGATTAATTGACATGTAATAAATATATTCTCTCTTTTTATATTATGAACTCTTGATATATGCATTATATATATATAATTTGTACATTTACTGATAAAATCAGAATGAGTTAAAGTATTTATAAAATCTGATTCATCTTTTTCTTTTTCCTGTGGTAAAGAAAAATATATAGGTTAAAAAGCCCCAAAGCTGGCCATAGGCCGGCTTTGGGGTATACAAATACAAAAAGAAGTGAAATCTAATCAAAAACAGCCAAGCTGTAAAAAAAGGAGTGCGGCCCTTGAAAAGGCTATGGTGAAAAAAGATGTGAAATCCAAGGTGGCGGCCAAGAAATGGCTGTGATGGTAGGTTAATGGTAAAAATTTTAATAACAACAATTCAGGTGAATTTTGTGCCAATTGACCAAGCGGCACCAAATTCACCTGAATTGTCGTTATTAAAATTTTTACCATTAACCTACCATCACAGCCATTTCTTGGCCGCCACCTTGGATTTCACATCTTTTTTCACCATAGCCTTTTCAAGGGCCGCACTCCTTTTTTTACAGCTTGGCTGTTTTTGATTAGATTGTACTTAACATGAATGGAAATACCGATTGTGGATTTTGGTAATCATTTGCATTGAGATAGTAAAATTTCTGTTATCTTGACATGAATCATCTCATCTCATAATTTTGGCAAACTTTATATCACCAGAATGTCTAGAGTGCCTCTACACAGTAGTCTGGTTAAAAGTGCATGCCTTTAGGTATTTTAAAGTACTGACATGGTTTTCAATTATCAGCACTTATACCATTATTGTCGTCACTTCGTTAGCCTTACAAAACTTCCCAATGATCTACCACGTTTTGTTAACCATGCCCATTATTCACTAAGCCTGAAGACGTACACACACTTTTTATCAGTATCAATATCATTAGTGTCTACAGTGTCATCATTGTGTACCTGAATGGGTGGAAAGATGCAACAGGGGACACTTTGCAGCTTCCTTCTTTTCACTGTCTCTTATTTTTGTGCTGTTTCTTGCTTTCATTTCTCACTTCCTTCTGCTAATAGTTTAGCAACTTCATCTCTCTTTTTTCTTCTAACAGTTTTCCTCTGCTTTTTCTTCAGATTTTTCAGTTCTCCTATTCATGCTCAAAGATCATTTTAGAACATTCTTCACTTGTAAGTATTCAAGCACCAGTAGCATGCACAGCAGGGGCTTTCTTTCGCTTAATAGGGACATACTGCATCAAGTACTTACTAATGTATGTTAATTCGCCTTCATGATCAGGAGGAATAACATCCGGTACACTTCCACCATTTGCTGAAACTATTGGAGATGATTGGGGAGGTTCTCTAGCACTAGAAGTGTCAGATATCTCATCTCATGTGGTGTGAGAAACATCAACACGATATGGCTCAACTGTTGTGGCAATGTCAAGTGTATTATCTTACACAGTGGGTGACTCATCAATATGATATGGCTCAACAACAGTGGCAATGTAAAATATCTCATCAGGTACAGTGGGTGACACACCAACAACTCAACAGCAGTGGAATGTTCCAAGTCAATGATTTCCTCTTCGTGGCTCAAACTAAATATAGCAGACAGCATGGTATCACCTTGTGTGGCATGAAGACAATTTTTTTGGTCTTGTTGGATGAGTTTCCTTCAGCCATTAAAATACTCTGGATCTGGGATATCATAGTTATTTGCAAAATGCCTATGAAACAGTTAAGTATGTTCTGATGTAAACTCTTTCCTTCTAACACACATCATAGTGCCGTTACTTGCAAACAGCCAACATTTACATTACTGCTACTATTTACACCATAGTTGAAAGCATCAGTATTCAATTGATATATATATATATATAATAGTCAAATCGCACTCCTCCTGAATCCAGAAAGTATATTTTTGGCAATACAGGATTCCTCCATGCTTTATAAAGAAGTAAAGAGAAGTAATCACTCTTCTTTCTGTGCAAGCTTGTGGCTAATGCTCTGCCAATTCTGCTTGAATGACTTGAAGACACAAGAATCCAACAACTGGTTTTCATGAGTTGAGGCACATTTCTGACTGGTAATGTATGCTATAACTATCCAGTACTGAAAGCTAACATGTACTTCCAACAGCATGCTTCAGAAAATGCTTATTCCAAGCAATTCTATATGTCAACCCAGCCTGTACTGCTGAGATCATATTGTGTACCTGGAATTTTCCCCTGGTCCATTCATAATAAGGCCCTTGCATCAAGTGATATGAAAAAATTAATGATGGAATTGCATGTCCCGTAGCACTTACACAAACGATGACAGTCAGCTGGCTCCTATTATCATAGGTTATGCTAAATACCTTCTTCTGACTTCTCCTTGTCCCATACAAGTCTGTGGTCTAACAGTATTCCAGTCTTGTTGACATTATAAGCCTGACTCAGGCTATTCATCAGCTTAATCCCCTGCAGAACATACTTTAACTTTTCAAAATAATCAGTCATCATTGTTTCCTTGTTCATGCAATCCATTCTTATTTTGACTATGGGAACACCTTTACACAATGTCAGATGACTCTGTCTTCCCACAACAGCCATTTGATTCTCTTCTGCTTGATGATAACCTTTGCTTGTCATGCACTACATTTATTGCAATCATCTGTACCTGCTTTCTGTTCTTGTCTTAATTGTGCAGTATTTTCCAGTTCAGTCTCTTTCCCATATGTTATGAATATGATTTTGACCCAGGATTCATACCAGGTCGGTAATTCTATCTTGTAGCATTTGTCTTGGGTGTTTTGCCACTCTCCAGGATGTTTGCCCACCCTTAACAGCATCAATGGTGAAGTGCTTGCTTTCATCTGTCCATTGCTTTCAATTTTGGGGAAGTATTTTGATGGTAGAACGGTTGGTCCTGAAGTAGAGTGTGAGCATGGGTTTTCCTCCATCACTTGATTGGTTCATAAATGACTATATGAGACCAGTGTTTAGGCCATCATTATTAAATTCCTTGTTTCCCATCACAGCTCACATCAACTTTTAGGTAGCCACACCAAATTTTAATTGTTTGATTATAGATTATGTGAATGAACTATTTCGTGATAAAGAAAGCACAGAGTAACCAAGTTGCAAGATAAATGTATTAGCTGTGCATATAAACATAACAAAAGGGTGGAAGTCCCTCCACTCTTCTTCAACAGGGTGCATGAGTGTTACAATCCTGGCAGCTTTCAAGATTGAGATACTCTAATATAGCTGTCAGAGACTGAGATAACTAGGGCCAAGTGTATAATTAATAATCAATAGTCACCTCCCTCCCACATCAGTTTTTAGTTCCATTGGGTGATGGGAAGCAAGCAATATAATATTAATAGTGGCTTATATACCTGATCAGCATTCACGAGTCTTCATATCTTGATGTTGTATTCTACTGGACTCTCCTGGACTCTCCTTAATGTTTCCCTCATCAAATTTCAGATTTAAGTTTGAAAGGAACTCTATAAAATGTTCTTCACTTCATCGTTTATAACACCACCCAGAATTGTTAAAAATAATGACTGCATGCACTAGATGTTTATTTGAGACACAGCATTTATTTTTGTTATGATGCTGTATGCCCTGGCAACCAAATGGGACCAGGCGTTTATGCAAGGCCGGCTGTAATTCAAGGTAATTTGGTAAATAACTTACAACTTTTAGCTAATAGACATTGTACTATTTATGTTCATAAGTAAATAAGCTGTAATTCTGCACACAACAACCTAGCTGTACATTGGTTTATGCAATTATTTAATATTTTCAACATTTTTTGGTACTTCCTTTGTAGTGGATAGAGATGTCACCAAATCTAGCAAATGGCCTGTTGTTGAAAAAGTTGCTAAAGCCTTGTTCACATCTCCTCTGCCTAGTCATTTAGAATGTGAAATCTGTCTTGATGTCCTTGATGATCCAGTTATGACTACTTGTTGCGGTCAAAGCTATTGCAAGGAATGTATTGGGAAAGTACATAACAAGGTTTGCCCTCATTGTCGAGGGAAAATTGAAACTTTCCCAGACAAGAAGAGTGTGAGGTTTATCAATGAGCTTAAAATCTGCTGCCCTTATCACATTGATGATAAGTGTCAATGGAAGGGTGCACCATCAGAGCTACTAAATCATCTGAAAGTTTGCAAGATAAAGCCAATAATGTGTCAACATGGATGTGGTAAACAGCTTGAAAAGAATAACATGATTATTCATGTTGGATGCCTCTGCAGCCTACGTGTGGTCTTCTGTTCTTACTGCTACAAAAAGTTTAAAGATAAAGATTTGGTGAAACACACTGGTGGCTGCCCTAAGATGCCCTTACCTTGTCCTAACAAGTGTCCAGTTACTAAAGTGATTACTCGAGAAGAAATGAAACAACATCTTGAAGTTTGTCCTGACCAGGTTGTTGCATGTAAATATTCTGAGCTTGGATGTCACCAGAATATGAAGCGTAAGGAACTTGATCAGCACATGTCTTCTGTCATGCAAGATCACCTTGATTTGGTTGCCAAGAAAGCGATTAGTGAGGAAAATGCTAGGAAACAACTAGAAAGGGAAGTAGCATCTCTAAAAGCAATAGTGATGAAACTAACAAATAAGTAAAAAAGGAACTACTGTTTACTATTGTTTAGTTGTAGTATTTTTTGTAGGCCAAATAAAGACGTCTTTATTATTTTTATAAGTAGATTTCAGTTGTAATGCTGCTGCTCTGTATGTGCATACTTAATTGACATTTTAATGTGCACACTACACTTGTCACAGATATGGTTTTAGTGGTTACTTCAGCTATTGGAATCAGTCAGCATGGTGCAAATGAGTACATAATGAGCCTGCACAACACCAGAAATGAGACAGATCATGAAGAAACCAGTTGTGCAATGTTTAAAGTTAATTCAAAAACTGAATGTGTTACAGTATAATACTCTCAATAGCAGCTTGACATATTATTTGAAATACGTCAAGCGATTAACCAATAGAATTAGTATTTCACTTGTTTGTCAAGCTCCCTTGACAAAAATCTGTAATACTAATTTGATTGGCTAAAATAATATGGTGTGTTCCTATTGAAAGTAAATGTCCAACTTGACAACTAGAGTTACCATAGTGATAGATACCCATGACATATGGTTGCTTAGCAACGGTTGCTAGATAGCCATTGTTATGGTAAATGTCACTTTGAGATGTTACTAAGTGTGACTGGTCTATTACAGTGGCTATAATGAATTGTCAGATTAATTTGCAATAGAACGGATGGCTGTGGTTGTTGAGATTAATAGTTCTCGCATTGTAAACAGTGCTTGGCTTCGCCTCGCACCATTTTACTCCTTCCTATATACAATGCTCGCACTATTAATCCCAAATACCACAGCCATCCATCCTATTACATATACTGATACCGTACCTGTTTAATTTCCATACAAAAGTCCCAATAGCAACAGTAAAATTTAACCTGAATTTCACTGGTAGCAGTGAAAAGTTGTAATTGCAATTTCATTAGCTAGATTATGCAGTGCAGTTGCTTTGCAATGGTTGCAATGGCCCCAAATGTTTGCTACCTTAGAAACGATCTCCATGGCAATAGTTGCTAAGGTTACCACATTGGTGGTTTCCTAGCAACATTTGCTATGAGCTATTTTGATTTGTTTCTCCATTTGAGCCATAACAACTAGACCTTAACAACTGTTGCTTGGCAACTAAAGTATGATTATGATATTAGCGCTAGTAATAGCATGGATAGCAGTGAAATTTGGGATAAATACCATGAGTATTGCATTGAGAATAGGTAAAACTTCAACGCAACAAGAGTGGTATTAGTACTAGTAATAGCATGGGTAGCAGTGAAATTTGGGATAAATATCACGAGTGTTGTATTGGAAATGGGGATAAATTTCACGAGGCGAAGCCGAGTGAAATTTACCATTTCAAATACAACAAGAGTGGTATTTATCCCAAATTTCACTGCTACCCATGCTATTCCCAGTTAATACCATACTCGCTGCATATATGCATGCTGTGCATTAGCATTGCCATGTACGCAATTTGTCACTATGTACTAAACGCGCGTCGACACTAATTGGCGCTACATTGTTAACATAAATTCTAGCCAATGAAATTGCAATTACAACTTTTTCACTGCTGTCAGTGAAATACGGGATAAATTTCACTGCTACTATTGAGACTTTTGTATGGGCAGTGAAACGGGTATGGTATTATTATCGTAAATTTCACAGCTACCCAAGCTATTCTGAGTTATTACCATACCTGTTTCACTGCCCATGCAAAAGTCTCAATAGTAGCAGTGAAACTTATCCTGTATTTCACTGGTAGCAGTGAAAAAGTTGTAATTGCAATTTCATTGGCTAGAATTTATGTTAAAAAATAGTGCCAATTAGTGTTGACACGTGTTTAGTACATAGTGATGAATTGTGTACATAGCAATGCTAATACACAGCATGAGTATATGCAGCTAGTATGGTATTAACTGGGAATAGCATGGGTATAGCAGTTAAATTTGGGATAAATACCACTCTTGTTACATTGAAAATGGAAATTTCACTTGGCTTCGCCTCATGAAAATGGGTAAAACTTCACTGCTACCCATGCTATTACTAGTACAAATTGAATAATATTAGAGATGTAATATTGCACCTTTGTAGACAGCAGTTAGTTAAGATTCCGTTACATAAAAATTACTACCACCACTGAAGCATATGTATACATACAGTATTATTAATTAACCTATTGACAGCTGAATTCCTCGTGACTACTCACTGAATCATGTCATACCTTACACGGAACTACTGTACTTAGTAACAATACATCTAAACACTATTGTAAATTAAGAAACTTGACTGTGTTGTTTACATAATTTTAACCACAGTAAAGTTATTACATAGCAAAGTCTAAACTTTATCTCCATGTATTGAGTTCAGCGCTGTAATAATAGTACCAGTCTCCCTATAGAGAGTTACAAGTTTTCCTGCCTAGAGTTAAATATAGTTAATGGAGAGTTTAGCTACATGCATTACAAATCTCTTAGTAAAGAATTCATATTGCAAGTCACCCAGTAAAGAGTTTATTATGATCTACGTACAAACAAGCCACTCTGTAGAGGAGTTATATAATAAGTTGCCTTTTGGTACATGACAATAATATTTCATCTCAAATATGTAGCATCTAGCTAATGTTCAAATCAAAATTTTCTATGGTAAAAAGTTAGTCAGTCCCAAAGCTGGTTTATGGCCAGTTTTGGACAAACACAAAAAGGGATGCCATTTTGAAGAAACAGGTTTTCAATTGTTACACAAAGTAGGTAGAACTTACTTTTAAAAACACCTTCTCTGTAACTTTGGAGAATAAAATGTACCTGGACCAACATAGCTGTAAATTTACAGTACATCATGTAGCACAGGCAGGCCATTTTTTCAACTCCATGAAAAAGCATAAGTAACTCTTAGATTGATAGCTGAATATTTACCAGCAGATCCCGCTGCAGAGCATGGGGACCTATTGAGTAAATGTATTAGCAAACTACACTATGTCCACATCAATTTTCAAGTTAAAGTCAGAATTTCCTTTGGCTTAACTTAAAAAATATAAACTAACTTCGTAAACACTAAATGCAATAGTAGACTTGTTTAGCATCGTAGACTTGTTTTAGTTACATAGCTGTAACAATGAAAGTAATTTGTAGTATATATACTTTTCACGTTGAACAATTGTGACAGCTGCTGTACCAAAAAACAACCTTGTTGTGAAAACAGTGTTCAGCCTGCAAAATGATTGACAATAATATCATTGCATCCATTTCCTTTCTTTTTTCACCTATAAAGTTTTAATGAATTACCACAATAAAGTTCTGAAGAATATTTATACAACTTGGTCTTGAATTGAGCCAGTAATTTACAGATCTGTGGTCAGAAATTTGTAACACCTATTTTTGTGCCTCACAAAACTGTAGAAACTAGGCTATGCTGTCTGTCTCTTTGTAGTGGATAGAGATATCACCAACTCTATTAAATGGCCTGGTGCTGAAGTTTTTCTAAAGCTTAGTTCACATTCCCTCAGCCTACAGTATATAGACATTTGGAGTTGGAAATCCGTCTTGATGTCATTGATGATCTAGTAATAGCTATTTGTTATGGCGAAGGAATCTGTTGGGAAAGTACTTAGCAAAGTTTGCTCTCATTGTTGGGGGAACATTGAAACTTTCCCAAACAAGAAGAGTGTAAGGCTTATCAATGAGCTAAAAATCTGTTATCCTCTGGAAGGTGATGTAATTAAAACATGCATTTTGTGTACACATACATTATAAAAGTAAATTAGACTTCAGACCAAGGGGTCTAAATAATTTAGTAACCCAATGGCCTTGTGTTGTGGCGCCTGAGTGAAGCAAGGACACTACTAAAGGACCTTAGGGTTACTAAATTACTTAGACCATTATGATCTGAAGTCTAACTTATTTATAACCACCAGCCGATTATGCTTTTAATTTTACCTATTATGCTATGCTGCAGTGCTCAAAATTTTTACCCATTATGCTCATAATTACGCTCAAAATTTATGCCTTATACAATACATAGCCCTTATTTCTGATGTCTTGCCCTTTCTGAACGGACAGCAATACTTTTGGCTTGCATCGGACTTTTAAAAGTAAAAAGTATGATATTGTTGTAAATAAATCTTGGCTGCTTTATGTATTACAAGCATATAAAACAGTTGAGTTGAATGGCGGCTGCCTGCCTGCTCTATAATATAGAGTTACTGACTTTTGCCTTAAAATAGATTAAAAGTTTCATGGTGAGCTGATGCATTTCAATGAGAGGGTTTATAGTTTAGCATCATCATTCTGCCTATTATGCTACCATTATGCTTGATGTTTCAAAGTACCTATTATGCTAAAAATTATGCCAGCATAATAGGCTGGTGCCTACTTATTTAGATCCTTTTTGTAGTTGTTATATACCTTAACGCTGTTGACAGCTGCTTGTAACAGAGAAATGTATAATAGCATTAATTAGTAGAAACAAACTATTACTCCACCCATAACAATAGTTACACATTTAAAATTAATTTTCAGAAATACACATTGCCAGCGCTACCAGTGCAGGTGCATGTAATAAACATGAAAAGAGTCTAAGTAACTTAGACACCTCCAAAATCCATCAAAAAAGGATCTAATTGTAGCTTTAACCATTGGTGAGCTACAACACGCTAAATACTTAAACCAGCTAACATTTCTCAATAGGTAATTATATAAGACTGGTTTTCCCAAACACAGTCATATAATATTGCCGTAGCACATGTACACTTAACTAATAACAGGAAACATTACACATGTACACTTAATTATGTAGTCATCATAATAGCTACTTCTAGAGTAAATGTGTAATTTGCTTTATATAACCGTGTTTGTTATATAACATTGTTGAGTACAGAAGAACATTTTAGAGATTTGTAACATATTACTTACATGGCATGTGTATAGATAGATCTAGCTTAGCATAGACACTGTGCACTTGATGTGTATGTACAGTATAAGACATAATAATATAATAGCATATATATAATAGGCCTACATCAAATGCCAGCATATTAGAGGCATAATAGGCTGGAGTGCTATGCTGGTATAATGCTGGCATATTAGGCAGCGGCGGAGGAAGTAGTTGATCTGAGGGGGGGCTGGGCTTACCCAGACTTATTTGTATAGTTTGGTAAGGTGAGACCAAAAAAAAAAGGTCACAACCAACTGACAAGAGCTTTCCACCTCACCAGCTACCATTTCTAGCTGATAAACTACATAAAAATCCTTACATAGCTCGCTACACACTGACTACTTTATTAGAGTGACTGCTCTATTAGAGTATCTCGATCTTTATCACGGTTTTCAGCCCCACTCCAAGAAAGATAATTTCGTTGTGATATCATTCACAACGTGAGTATATTAACAGGAAGTAATGTGATTTTCATACCTTTGTAGCTCCGTGATTCCTTATCCTATTGACAGAAAAGATGCTACAGAAGTGCCGGATAGGTAGGGGAGCCCACATTCCAAATTTGAAGAAAATCGCTTAAGCCATTTCCGAGATACGAGTGGCCAAAGTTTGGGGGTCTGTGTCACAATTACGCAATTGATTTTTATGAATAAAAAAAGTGTTAGTTTTCACGTCTACCAGGCAAACCACTTAGAAAATCGGTGTGTAGCTGGAATAATTATCATAGGAAGTCCTTGCAGTAGTACAGAAGAATCGGATTACGAACCACTGAGTTATGATTCCAACCAGGGGCGTAGCTAGCCAGAAGGTGATGGAGGGGCAGGCATACCCCCACGAAACACTCAAAATCATTCATGATTGCAAAAAAGGCTAATGACCCAATGGTGGGCTAGCCAACATACGGTGTTGTATTATTACAGCTTAAAGAACTAGCTACGTAAGTATTTCAGTACACTGACTGCTTCCAATCGAGGTAGCTATATTCGTCGAGCATCATCGCACGTGCCACAACTGTACTGCAACAAATTCATCCACAGTCCGGTAGAGCTAATACTTTAGTGCAAATACAGGTTACTTTACGTTAGCCACAGCCTGTGCTGCAGTCCTAGCACACTGCTGACAGGATGACGTATTCACTCACTTCACTCGGCGAAATTGAAATGCCATGTATTGCACGAAATCCCACCTGTCTTGCTAGCAGAACTTGTAAGCTTGACTGATCCACCTGACTGACTGACTGACTGACTGACTGACAAAGTAAAAACAGACTGCACTGCCGTACGTACAAAGGTCCAGTGTGATCGACTAGGTACAATAAACTTGGTACATTTATTTAGCTAACACTTTATCACCTCGTAGGCAGTAGGTTCTTGGCATCATCTGGTCTTCTTTGTCACTTGTGACTCCTGCCGCGGAGAAGCGGATCACTCTTTTTAGATTCAAAAATGTTCTATCACGCGAGTAATCTAGGCTAAATATAGAAGTATGTCTCTAATATTTTCGTTCGATGGATTCACGAGCAAGTTGAATGTTGTGTGTGCGCATTCACTAGCAACCCCTGGTGATACTGCGTAGTAGTGTACATAATTTACAGTCATTTGCGTGTCAGTTTAATACTGGTAAACATGTGACGAAGGTTTTTAAAAAATCATTTAGTGTTGGGGGGGGAAAATGCCCCCCCTTGCCCCCCCTTAGCTACGCCTCTGATTCCAACGCCAACTACGTGTAGCATATGCGAGATCGAGATACTCTAATAGAACAGTCACCCTAATAAAGCATTCAGCTACGTTTATAACTTACTCCATTATAGAATTATATGACATTGCAAGTTATTCTGTAGGAGTTCAGCTACAAACAGTTAATCTTATAGACAATTCAGCTACAAGCAAGTCACCCTGTAGAGAGTTCAGCTAGAAATAAATCATCCTGTAGAGAGTTTAGCTAGAAACAAATCACCCTAAAAAGAGTTCAGCTACAAACAATGAGAGTTTCAGCTACTGTTCAGTTATGTAAGAAGTCACCTTATTAACTACAGTATGTGATAATCATCATTGGATGTTAAATATACAAATATTTCATCAGAAAAAAGCTTAGAGCTACTTCCTTTGTTTCAAAATTCCTGCAGTAAAGAAAAAAAAACAAGTTAAAAGGAAGCATCAAAGCCATATGGCCAGCTTTGTGGCTTGCAATACAAAAAGAAGTGGTATCTAAACCAAAACAGCCAAGCTGTAAAAAAAGAATGAGGCCCCCAAAAGGCCAAGGTGAAAAAAGATGTGAAATCCAAGGTGGCGGCCAAGAAATGGCTGTTATTGTAGGTTAATGGCAATAATTTTAATTACAACAATTCAGGTGAATTTGGTGCCGAATCCTAGTGGAGGAGGCAACGCAAATTCACCTGAATTGTCGTAATTAAAATTGTTGCCATTAACCTACCATCACAGCCATTTCTTGGCCGCCACCTTGAATTTCACATCTTTTTTCACATTGGCCTTTTGGGGGGCTGCACTCTTTTTTTACAGCTTGGCTGTTTTGGTTTAGATATTCATTTTGCTGACTACAATTATGGCAAAATCCACTCATTGTGCTAGCATTATGGGTGGTACTGAGAGGAGTAGCTCAAAACAATAATAGGTTGATGGTTAAATGCTCTCAATATTGTCTACCTACAGTATGTCTATTTTGTAGAGCGCCTTTTGATGAAATTGTTTGCTTCTTAATAAAAGCACATTTTTTTGTGAAAGTCAAGTAAGGTAATCATTTGAGATATGACAGGGGGGATTTAGGGGGGGGGGGGGGGGCTAAGGGGCTATAGCCCCCATTTCTCTATTGACCCAGTTCTCGGCCATCATAACTCAAAATCCTCTATGTCCATCAAAAGCAGACTTAATTCAGAACTACACAATACTAGCAACACAAATGATACCTATAAAACTATGCATATTGGTTAATATTGTTCCAGAAGAAGGTGGACTCTATTCTGCAAGAGTTCTCCGAGAAATACTTTCAATTGTGGGTTGCATTTCATAGTTACAAAATATTCGATTGTGGGTTTTGTTTTATTTAGATAGTGGGCAGTGTTTTCCACTATGGATAAGAGGTAATCTTTTAATCAAAGGATTTGGTTGACACTTTTCAAAAGTGAGTTATATGGTTGGTTTAGAGTCATAATATTAGTCTAGTAGCTTTTATCAGTACCAACTCAAGCCATCTAGCAAAAGTATTCAGCTACTATATACTGATGTTAAAACTGCACCAAGTGTGATGACCCCAGTATATTGTATATGTAACTAGCTAGATTCATCTGGCAGATCTAGGCTAGCTAGCTGTCATAACAACTCCAAAAACAGAAAGCTCATAACTGCATGAGCTTTCTGTTTTTGGAGTACCAAACAAAAAGCCAGAGAATACAGTGAACCACAAAATATTAGTAACCGATGGTCCACCATGATCCCTTATACAGTAAGGTGCCATTGCCGCAGTTATGCCCTTAGGTCGTTAAAAGCTGAGTAGCCCTAAGCAAGGGAGGATATATTGACTGTGATGTTAAACGATTGTTCTAATCTCAACACCACCTTTTAGCTAACCACTACACCATCTTTTATCCCACAGATTTAAATAGAAAAGGAGCTGATTCATTAGTGCTGATCCACCTACTGGCTAGCTACAGTATGCAAATGAAATTTATCATGGTGTTCAGCCTTGAAATTAAAGTACTGAAAACCCATAAAAATGTTCTCAGATTCAATATAAGAGAACCTATTTTTCAAAAAGTTCCTAGGGGGCATACCCCCAGACCCACCTAGTTTAGCATTCTACACATGCTGGTGTGTATATTTCTTTTATTACAGACATAACATGAATCTTATCAGTAAATCTCTGCATTATAATACCCATTAGAATCTAAAGAATTATCTTGGTAACTACCTATGTTCTTAGCCCCACCCTTCAAAAAATCCTAGATCCATCCCTGTATGGTGCCATGTTAAAATGATTGAATGCCTTAGGATTGGATGAGAAACTTTTATAATCAACTTCTAGCTGGTCAGGAAACCATATGTTTGCATTCAAAATCCTTTTTGACTAAAATTAATAGCATGACTGCATTTCAAATTAAATTACAGGTGTAATCAGAAAATCTCTGAATATATAATAAAAAAAATTGTTTTATACACTTGCAATGGAGCTAATACTTATTTTATTCAGTGTGTAAATGTTGCACATCTATGGCTTCATATACCTAGAACTGCTGTACTACTTAACATTGCAAGCTAATGACCTGAATATACACCTCAGCTGTACTACTTAACATTGCAAGCTAATGACCTGAATATACACCTCAGCTTTTGGATATGACTATTCCTTGTTTGTCTATGTAGATGCAAAGTTATGGCATACTTACTGTTATGGCTTCCCAATACATTTCTATTAGTTTTATTTATCAGTTGTTTTAATATCATATGATTGATAGTTTTAGCTAATGGCACCATACTGTATCTAATATAAAAAGCAATGAATCACCGAGTTTGGTGCCTTTATTAAAAGGTGTATAATATTTTATGCTAAGCCACTCTACTCATCAAGATTGTGTTTATACAGTTATAAGTGTTGGTGCTTGGTGTATGGCCAGACCAACCCATCTGTGTGTGTATGAATTGTGGGAGGTGATTCATTTACACTACAAAAAAAAAGTGTATTTGCTTCTGCAGTATAAATGTTGTACATCTGTTGTGTATGTCATATTTGATCATGTTGTTTACACATGTGATAAAGTGTGTATGTAACTATTTAATACATATGTGAGCCATTGTCTTTTTGTTTGTAGGCCAAATTTCAACCGTGTATGTGACTACTCAAATGTGAATCCTTTACCAGATGTGTCAGCAACCTTCATGTAATACATACATGTAATACATAAATATTATAAGCATTAGATTTGAAATAATTTTATGAAATTATTAATTTTATAAATGAGCACTAAAAGGAGGTTACACATGTACAGTCAGTGTTGTACATCAAGTACAAAATGTTAAAGTCATGAGAACAGTTCGATTGCCCATTCTGGGGCATTGTCTGGTTGTCTCCTGTCAGATACACCCTCCACCTTAATCTCAAGGCACATAGCCTTAGCACGATCAGATCGTCTACGCTCTAACTTTCTGTCAAGGCTATCAAAGACAGATTGCAACTCTTGGGATCTCCATGATAGCTTTTTTCTAATTAGTTTCTTTTTACTGGATTGCTGTTCACGATCATCCTCGCTGCCACTGCTGTCTGGATGCTCAGTAGAAACACTATCTACTTCAGATTCATCCGATGACATAAAATCCACTGTAAGAACGGCTCTTATTTCCTCTTTTCTTTCAGCATCTATCGACTTTGACAGATTTAAAGCCTTCAGCCTTGCATGTGCTTTCTGTATACAACAATTGGTAATTATAAAGTAAACCTAATAATGCTTTAAAACATACATTATGTTTTCTTTGATGCCTACGGGCAACTTTAGATGTAGATTGCTATTTGCCCCTTTGTACCCTTTGATGGGAACTCTTTCGTGACTTAAAATATGTCCTAGCAGCACCTATCAATATCATGTGTCCATAAAGCCATAGCAAATTCACACTATCATACTTACGTTTTATTAACGAAACATCATACTGAGAATCCTGAGCAACTGCCTTGACATTGCGGGTTATTGAGCTGTTTACATCCTTATTGGACTGATCATCAAAGCTATACGTATCCAATAAAAGTATGGACGTACATTGATAGCAACATATTCATACCTGACTGCATAATTCCATTCACATTCTTCTTCGTCCACCATTTTCTTATATACATCTCGAACAAGAGTCTGAAATTGCAAGAGTCTGAAATTGCAAGAGACATGTTTACATAATGCACACTATTATATAGCACCTCACACTAAGTTCTCGGAGCACATTTATGAGCTTAATACCAGCAGGATTCCCTTTTTCCTTCATCTGCTGCTTTAACATCTCTTCAATTCTAGCTGATGACGATTGCAGCTTTTTTTGCCGTTCTTGGAGATCTTTTATTGCCTGTGAAACATCGATGTCCCTATTGAGATGGTCAACATTGGACAATGAGCATTACAATGGCAGTACTAACCCTGAGTCTGAAATTGGATCGTTATCACTTATTCCATGAGAGTGAAGACCAGGTGTGGATCTTGGTGTGGATGCATGTAGTTGCTCGAGATGTTGATGGAGGTGTCCCGTTTCTTGTGCAGTTACTACTAGTGCTGGTAGTTGGCCGAAATATTCCTCCATTAGCAGAAACGGCGCGGCTGGTGCTTGAAGTCGAAGCAGGTGACTCGGAGCTATCCACGATTCTCCGTAACGCGTCCCTAGGGTTTACACTTCTTGACGGATGGCGGTTTCTCTCGGGTGTATCACTAAAAGAGAAGATTGGCGTTCTTTCCTGCGAGCTTCTTCTTGCCATCTTAAAAACGTCCAGCTGCTTAGCAGGTGCAGAGTTCACGTGGCATCAAATACTAGGGGTTACTATTGACAACCATCTCGGACCACAATAATACAAATGGCGACGTTTCCGAGGAAACGAACACGACATTGTGGCCATTGTGATCAAGACGTTAGCCATCGTGTTTACAAGAGGCATAAAGAGCAATATTATGATTTTAATAATCGCACTTGGACACAACGCAAACAGAGACAGTTTGATGATGATCACGATGAAGTCGTGCTGAATGACGTCATTGGAGCAGGTTCGAGTGCAGGTGAACATTCCGACTCACTATGCATGAACCAATGACATAATACTGTGCCAACTGTTACACTGAATAATGGTCCTATTCTTCATGTGAACAAATCTTTGCATTTCACGTAAGAGCTGAGATTTTCAAAGAACACAGCTAGCTAGCTACTGTACACTGTATAGCTAGCTATTGTGTTTTTCCTGCAAGGCAACTGATGAATCTGTCAATTTTGTGATCTCACTTTGCTGTCGAGGAATTTTCTTGGTAATAGAACACTTTAGTATAGAATTACTATCTGACTATGGATTTTATGTGAAGTTAGCTAATTAATGTTTCCACAAATTGAAATGTACATGTGCACAAGTCATAATACAAGCACATGTACTAATGCATATTGTGTATTGGAGTTGGAGAATCTGTATAGAGATGTGACAGCTATGCTATAAATTAATCTTAACATAACGTTTAAGTGTCAAATACCGTTAGCCCCTAATGCTACACATATAGCTAGCTACTGTTAATCCTTTGACAATATAGAAGCATATATTCTTCAAATAGTGTTGTTCCTTAGTCACTTCACTTTCTTTAGCAGTTACTGCAATAGCTACAGTGTATACTGTATACAAAAATAATAAGGTTGTTGGTCTAAGTCCTCTTCCTTGATTTTATTATGATGTTATGCTTAGGAAATAAGATTGTTTATGTATGCAGCTGATGACATGTTCCTAAACTAGTTTAAATTGTTCATTTCGTAATTTTACTTTCTTGCGTACGTGTGCGCACACAGCAAATATTATTGTCAGATATTAACCTACAGTAGGTATCGTACTTTATCTCCTGACCTAGTGCTTTAGCATTCAAGTGGTTTGTATGAGGCTTTACGGTGAAAATACATGTATTTATTTCCTTAGAGGCTACAGACTGGAATGATTACAGTGATATTGATTGCTCGTGCTGTGAAGATCATCATAATGCTTCTGTTCATGAAGCAGGTACAGATGAAATAGTTGAGGAGCATTGGGATGTCTCTAGTGAAAGTATAGATAGAGATTTTAATGTTTGTGAAGAAGATATAACTAAAGAAGATACCCACTTATGGAGGAATAATGTTGACCCGCAGCCACCTGAAACTAACAGAATTGGGATGTTGCTTTTATCTTTTCTACTTTTATGGACGTCATTTTATGGAATTTCAGCAGCAGCTCTAAACCATCTAGTTCAATTTCTACATTCTATTTTCTCCCTGCTAGCTCCTCTTTCACCACCTATAGCTGCATTGTTGGATATTTTTCCTAGCTCTCTATACAAATTAAAGAAAATGTTTGATCTGTCAACCGATCCATTTGAGAAATATGTAATCTGTCCTCAATGTAGTTCTTTGTATACTCAAAAAGAATGTTTACAAAAAAGCCTAAGTGGCATTATAAGTGCTAAGCCCTGTAATCACATTGAATTCAGAAATCACCCGTTTTCATCTTGCAGGAATCCTTGTGGTCACACACTCTTAAAAGAAGTGATTACTAAAACTGGTAAAAAGTTTTATCCAATCAAGAGTTATTGTTATTATCTTCTTGCGAAAAGCATATCATCTGTTTTAAGCCAACACAACTTAATGGATCAATGTGAACACTGGAGATCTCGCAATATTTCAGAAAACAATTTTGCAGATATTTATGATGGGAGAGTATGGAAAGAGTTTATGAATTATGATGGCAAGCCATTTCTTTCCAGACCATACAATCTAGGATTGATACTTAACTGTGATTGGTTCCAACCCTTTGATTTAAGTACTTACAGCGTTGGAGTCTTTTACTTGGTAATTTTAAACCTTCCACGTACCATCCGATTTAAACCTGAAAATATTTTGATTGCAGGAATAATTCCTGGACCTGGAGAACCTAGTTACAATGAAATAAACTCATATTTAAGATCCCTTGTTAAAGAACTTAACTTTCTATGGACTGATGGGTTCACGATGATGCACAATGATAAGTCAGTAGTTGTTCGAGCTGCTCTGTTGGCTACTGTGTGTGATGTACCTGCAACTGCAAAGATTGGAGGATTTGTAGGTCATATGTCCAAACACGCTTGCTGGAAATGTTCAAAAGAATTTCCATACAATAAAACACTAAACCGTGTTGATTTTTCAGGAATTGAATTAGGACATCTACGAGAGCACTCTCAGCACAAAAGAAATGCATTGAAGGCAAAAGATGCTACAACTCCTTCTGAACGTAATCATCTAGAACTGGAAAGTGGAAGTCGGTTCACAGAATTGTTTCATCTCCCATATTATGACTGTAATAGGTTTGCAATCATTGATCCGATGCATAATTTACTATTAGGAACTCCCAAGAGAATTCTTCATAAGGAGTGGTTAAAAAATGGATTGATTAACAACAAAGCACTAGAGGAAATACAGGAGAGAGTCCATAACTGCACAGTACCTAGTGGTGTTGGTAGAATTCCTTCCAAAATTTCATCAAACTTTAGTAAATTGACTGCAGATGAATGGAAAAACTGGACTTTGTTGTTTTCTCCACTTGTGTTGCATAATTATCTACCTCAAGATCACCTAGATTGTTGGCAATCATACATTTCTGCTTGTGAGATTTATTGCTCTTCAACACTAACATTAGATGACATCGACAGAGCAGAAGAGTTGATGAAATGCTTTTTCACATCAGCTGAATTGCTCTATGGTGCCCCCTTTTTAACAATAAACACTCATTTACATTTACATCTCCCTGACATTTTTAAAGACTATGGCCCATGCTACGGATACTGGCTATTTAGCTTTGAACGCTATAATGGCATTTTGGGAAAGTATCATACCAATCAACTTTCTGTTGAAGTTCAATTAATGCGTAGGTTTATCGAGAATGCACACATTAGAAACATTGCTAGACCTTATGCACTATCTCCAGAGCATTGTTCTATTTTCAAAACCTTGCTAGGTGCCACAAGTAGTGGTTCTGCATCGGACACTGTGTTTGGCCAAACAATTTATCCAGCGGTAGCTGGTGATTTTACTGATTTTTCTTCATTGCAAAATGGCACGATTGAATTTTTGTCACCTTTTATATTATACCATTTTGATCGTACTGAGATTTTCAACTTGAGAAGATGTTACCAGAAATTTATTCCAGATGTAGATGTGCTAGAAATTCCACAACTTTGTCGCACATACAAAAAGGCAATGTGGTTTACCCAATATCTAAAAAGCTCCAAGTATCCTAAGGAAGTACAAACTTGCATTTTAGCTCACTGGGTAGGGAGAGATGGACAGGTAATTGATGCAGCTGCTGGTGACTTATCATCTTGTGGTAGGATAGAATTTTTTTTCAGCCAGCGGCTATTGCTTACCAATGGCCAGTACACTGAGACAAGAATGGCCTGTGTAAAGTGGTTCCAACAACATGATCTTAGGCACGTCTTAATGAAACCAGCTCAACTTTGGCATGAAAATTCCTTTAAGGCATTCGGTCCTGCATCATTTATTCCAATGGAGAAAGTACTGGAAATCTGTGTCTCTATAAGCTTATCTGTAGATTCAGAAATGGTAATTGCTGTAAATCCTTTGAGAAAAAAAATCTTTCTATAAAAATATTATTACTCCATGAAATATGTAACCAATTATGTTTTGTATGCTTATCTGTTCATGTACTTGATAATTAGTTATGTGTTAGTAAAAAGTAAAGGTATTCTCTAACTATGTACATATTCAGTCAATAAGAAACGTATGCATGCCAGTTTGTAGACTTGCGTCTAAAAAGTTTCATATATAATGACCATGAAAGTTTCTCAACAATAGTATTTGACAGTTAATTATTTGGTAGTTACCACCTTCATGCTTTTCTTGTAAGACATACACTGATTATTTTCTGTCAGAACTGAATTTTATCAATTTTTATTAAGTATGGAATGACTGTATGCACATGCATATTTCCAGCACATTTGTGCTATATTTCCTTCACTTATGTGTTACATTAGGTGAAAAGTACATCTGTGATGAATATAACATTTTTTGTGAATGTGAAATGTAGCAAATATGAAACGTAAATGAATTTGTATGCACCACAGATTTATGACATGCTGTATTTCACATATTAAACACTTCATATTTCCTTTAGGTATTGCACAGGTCACATATGTAGTACATATTGTCTTAAATATGTGCAACATGTATGATACTAAAGCACATTTGAGCAAATACATTTTTTCTTGTAGTGTTAGAGGATCGGTATTTTCTGTCGGTTATGTAATATTAGATAAATAATATACTGGATGGAGTTACTGATCTATTATTAGCAGACCTGGGTCAAATATGTATGACAGTATTATATAACATGTTGGCTAGAGTGCTATTCCGGCATAAAAGAAAGTGTAATATAATAGGCTAGAGTGCTATGCCAGCATAAAAGAAGGTGTAATATAATAGGCTAGAGTGCTATGCTATCATATTATTACAGAGTTCAATTGCTTGAAAATACATCAACACTCCCTAATAGATCAGCCAGTGGAAAACTGAAAATAATAGTACATAGCTCCTTAGATTGATACTCTCTAATAGAACAGTCACTTTGCAGTGAAATACTCTAATAGAGCACTATTTACTAATCAAACTGTAGGAGCTTAACACAAGAATAATGGGGAAATTTACTCCTTGTTACAGTATTGTATTTCATGATCACACACACACGCACGCACGCACGCACGCACGCACGCACGCACGCACGCACGCACGCACGCACGCACACACACACACGCACACGCACACACACACGCACACGATGTGATTTAATGCCTCTTAATCAACATGAAGTAGTGGTGGATCCAAAGGGGGGCACAGGGGGCATGTTCCCACCCCCCACCTCCATCCCTTTCAAAAAAATCACATACAAAATCGAGATGCTCTAATAGAGCAGTCATTCACTCTAATAAAGCAGTCACAGTGTTCATGAGGCAGTTAGTGTAGCTTAACTATGAAGCTATATATAAATAAGGGTCTTTATAATATATACATATAGTACAGACTTTATTGCTGTGACCTTTTCTTTTTTTTTTTGCTCTTCAAAGTTTGGCAATGTGCACCCCCTCTTTCCAAACTCTGGATCCGCCCCTGTGAAGTCAGTTTCTACTTAATGTGCGTGGCCAGACTTTCTGTGAGACACACTCACAGCTGGAGTGAATCACTCAAGGTACTAAACGTCATTAAATAATTCTAGCAACATGATAGTTTTGTAATGCATGTATTCTTGCTTCTATAACTTGGCACCACCTGACTGTTTTATTAGAATATATGTGCATGACTGTTATATTGGAGTACCATAAAGTGACACTGTATGCTCCAGCCCTACCTCATCAGCACCATCTCATTCTGTTAACTGTTAGGCCACTCCAAATAAATTTTCTGTTTCCTGTCCACCGCCCGCATCTAGTTACAGTCAGCTCTAAATATTCCATTATTCCGTATTCTTCCATTATTTTCCAGTTATTCTTGCATACTGACAAGCTCAGTAAAAGCCATCTTGAAACAGTGTTAGCTCATGTTTCAGCAGTGCCATCAAGTTGGCATAAACTTCACATTTGTGCTATTTTTGCAACTTGAAAAGGAAGTACAAGCTTAAGCATGTTTTTTATGCAGATTTTCTTGGTTGTGTCAGGCAAATAATAATAATTTGACAGCCTATTAGTTTGTATACACGTTCAATAATAGTCGGGCAGCTTAGGCCCGCATATAGTATGTAGGCGGCAGTAAAAGATGACTCAATACCAGGACATTGTATTGTATTATTGTATTAATGCTTTACAGTGACCAGCACTGAAGGTCTGCAGCAACATGTGCTGCAGCCTTAGGAGAATGATAATGGAGGAGATTTTATCCCTCTTGTATGTGAGACCTTTGGTATTTGGTCACCATATGCCCTATCAATTTTAGGATCCATATCTGACAGAACAACTGTTAGAAACGGTTTACCTCGAAAGTTTGCTAGGCGCCAACTTCTCCAGCAACTGTCTGTGACTTTGTGGAGGTACAATGCAAAAATGATACTCTGCCAGTATTCGCTTACTGCTGAGGATGAATTTCCTAACTTTGACATTGGTTAAGTTAAGTATGTAGCTAGTAATAGGTATATAGTTAAGTAATAAGTAGCATGTATGTGTGTTACTATAAAAAAAAATTACAAAAGATGACACCGTTTTTTTCGCGCAGCCGGCGCTTATGTATTCATCAACGTTTGGCGACGCCACACCTCTTTGCAAAAAGAGGAAGCGTTCACCACCACCCCAGTTTCTGCTAATGTAGTCTCTCCTTCTACTGATTCTAATTCGTTACAAGTCACAAGTTCAATGAGAAAGTCTAATAGTACTGTAGATAGAAAAATTATAATAATGCTACGCTGCAGTTAATACAGCACGTGATCAAACTAACCGCACGTGATCTATTGAAGCCAAAGAAAACATAATTTGAGGACTCATCATCCAATCAGGAAGTCATACTACTGTTCAGGGCGAGTGTGGGCTACGCTAAGATAAACATCTGTTCGTCTACTGATTGTTGAAGAGATCATCTTGTAGCGACTAGCGTAAAAGAATTTGTTATTTCCCGTGTCATCACCGTGCATTGTGAATTGTGTTGTTTGTCATCGCAAACTCATCGAGAACTTGATCATTGTAAGAAAAGCAATAAGAGATAAGTGATTGTGTTTTAAGAGGTGAGTGGTGATTGTTAAACTGTTTATTAACGTCTTGTAAACATGTTTTCGTTGTGTCTTCCTCAACACGCGACCTTTATTATTATTAAGTACAGAACTCAGATTGAGTAATATATGTACAAATTTACAATGTTGTTCTTAAATTGATTAAAAGATTCTGCTTTAACCACCGATGATGATAAACTGTTCCACATGGTAATAGTTGATGGAAAAATGATAATTTGTAGGATTCAACTCTGGTTGCTGGCTGAGAAAGCTTGTAAAACCTTTCACTACTCGTAGAGGGAATGAAGTGACGCATGTTTTTATCCTGCACGCTCTCGCTCATTATCTTCAAAGTGATGTACACTTTCTTGTTGTCAGTCTTCTCATTTGATAAATGAAGTGTTTTAATTTGTTTACGCCTTATCAGTAATGTCAGCATTGTGTGGTAATTTGGTTACACCTGGAATTAGTTTATAATTATTATGCATGACTTGTTAGATCCTTGGTACATTTCTGTTGTACAAGGCTGGGACTGCAAAGTTGTCATCTGATATTCCATACAGCTTGATTTGAAATGTTAAGAGGGTTTAATGTCTTTTAATAAGCAATCCTACAATTGAGACTGGTAGATAGTTCAGTAGGTTAACACACAACCAACTATGACATGTGATGTACAGTTCTTGTACTGTGTACTAGTAGAGGTCGAGTGTGTATGTAGCAGTGTTTATCCAGTAGAGTTGATACAAACATTTATACCTTAGTACATGTACCATCCAGTTTGGTAATACAATAATTTTATCAGACACTGGACAAGGATTTATCTAAATCACTCCATCTATGAATCATTAACTGACACTTAAGGAGGTTATGGGTGTAATTCAGAGGCTATCCTAAATGTAGAGAGGTCCCTAGAAGGACTGTTATTGTAATGTCAGTAAAACAAACAAGACTCTTCCACTGAATTAGAATCGTACAGATAAAGTCTTTCTTCTCCACACTGTATCCCGATAATGACCAGTATATTATTGATGTCATAGTTGAATCTCAAAAGACACCAACAAAATTAATTTTGTCCTTGGTTTATAAAGTGGTTGTATACAATTCAGAGGTGTGTTCCATTATATGGTTATATAGAACAGGGTCTAGTGCTGTCAGTTTAGCCTCCTCCATTCTTCTCACTAGAAATATGATGGTATGTGAGGTCACTATAATAATATTCATCACATTTTGAGGTGTTTTCAGTGTGAGCAGTGTCTATGACCTGACTTCGTATATAGTGTGTATGTGTTTGTGTGTGAGGCAGTATAGCAAAGTGGCTAGAGTATCCACCTGAGGTTCCAGGTTCGATGCCCAGCTATACCAAATTGGTGTTGTTGTTGTTGTTTCTTTGAGCAAGAAATTTTACATATATAGTTGTAGTCTACCCAGTTGTTTAAATGAAGACCTGGTGACTTGGTGTCAACTGGGGAAGCAGAAATATCTGGTGTAAACTATGGTACAATGCAAAAAAAGGTAACAACATATTCGCAAACGTTCGCAATGCTCACAAACTCACCAACTCATTGCGAAATGCTCGCAAGCTACTTGCGAAACAGAAGAAGTCTTCACGAAGTGCTGATGTAATTCAGTGGCCCTGCCCATAATTAAGTTAATTGGCTGGTGATCATGAAATGGAGTAATGTTCGCGAAGTGATCTCTCGTGAATGGTTGCGAAGCTCGGCAAAGCTTTAGTTACCTGTAGAAGTGCTCGCAAAGCTGTTCATAACACAGTTCATGAGTAAGTAAAGAATGCTCGCGAGTTGCAGGCTGGCTTAGCTTGTTTACAAGTTTACTGTGGAATGTTCGTGAGGTGCTCATGAAGTTCGTGAGGTGCTCATGAAGTTCGTGAGGTGCTCATGAACTTAAGAGACACTTAAAAGGCAACTATAAAAGAGCTGGTTAATTTATTTTCACTAAAGTAGTATGTGTGTTATGCTGTTGTCGCTTGCTTCTACGTACATATTTGGTGCTGGTGCTTAGTGTGTCCTATCAGTTTCTTTATCTCAATGTTCATGCCATGGTTTTCAGTAAGTATACAAAACAGAGGATTCTCAGTTTACACTGGAGTAGTCATAAAGTGTCTACTATTGTGGAGTATTTGGTACTAGAAGATGGGATAAGAGTTTCAAAAGTAGGTGTGCGGCGATTTATACATTGTTACACCACAAGAGGTACTATAGCTAGACAGCCTGGCTCAGGGTTTCCTCCAAGACTAACTCCTGAAATTCAAACCATAATCGAAGGAGCTATGAGGGAGGATGATGAAACTACTACAACTCAACTACAAAGTAGACTGGCCGTTTATGGTGTTTATGTATCTCTGGCTACAATTCTTCGTGGAAGACAAAAGTTGGGTTGGATATACCGTGGATCTGCTTACTGTCAGCTAATCCGCACAGTAAATAAACAAAAAAGACTGGAATGGGCGACTATGTACCTGCACGACAACTTCGAGGATGTCATCTGGAGTGATGAGACGACTATCCAACTGGAAACTCACCGACGTTTCTGTTGTCGTAAGGTGGGTGAAAAGCCACGTCTAAAACCCTGCCCCAAACATCCTGTCAAAGTACATGTTTTTATTGAATAAAAAGGTTGTTTGTATCATGCAGTGCACAAAAACACCTTTTTAATAGTTCAAATGTTGTTATACTGAGACATTAAACCACAAAGTCTAGTTACGTGATATTGTATGTAAGACAAAGAGCCACTAGTACTGTTATTACACACTTTATAATGGGAAGGTAGTGAAAGTCTAATGTGCAGGTGGTAATACCAAGCTCTCCTTTTCAACTTTGTAGTGTTCCAAGATTACTGGCTGGAAAACAATAACAGAGTTGTTGTGTTGCTTATACATTGCTCAGCCTGTAGTGCTTCACACTATTGAAGCTCACTGATGTTCGTTATGTTTATCTGAAGTAAGGTTAGTTCAGTTTGTTTACAAAGCTGGGTTAGCTGTACCATGAAACAAACAATGATATGACTGTTACATATCCCTGAGTAGCTTCTCAACAGCACTATCGCAATTGTTTTCCCTTGTGTTTCTCTACCTCCATTTGCTGTAGTGGACCGTTAAACATATTCAAAAACATTCAAGCAATTGCTTCAACCACTATACTTTTGATTGGCAGTCCCTTTAACAGGTGTTCTCAAGCATTCTTCACCACAAGACCAGTGCAAATTCACTAACAATCTCTTGTAGACTTGTAAACAAGTTCTTATGGTATTTCAAGTTGTTACGGTAAGCAAAACTAAATCAAATCTAGCTGTACATGGACACTTCTGTCACTGTAATGTCACCTCACGTGTAATAAAGTTTCTTTATCTGATGTGTTATGATTGACTAGCCACAATGTTTGAACAAAACAAAACCTGAATAAATCACATACACCAATCTACCCCACTAGTAGCAAGGATTGGCAATGACCAATAGTGTATTTCAGTAAACCTTTAACAATTATAGCCTGTGGTTTGTAGTTAAAATGATTTAGTATCAGTCATGGAGTCTTTAACAGTTGTTGCAAGAATTGAAACAGTCATGTTCATACGTGTATACATACACCTTTCAGCTTTTTAACTACTTATCATTTCCCAGTTATCATCATATTTGATGAGGATGATCAGTAGTGATATATTGTGAGTTAATTTGTGACATTCCTGAGAAATATGACTACAAAGTTAATACAATTCTGTGAATTGCACACAATGTGTGAAATCAATGGTTAATAGTCAGCTGTGCTGGAGTATATGATATTGTGTAATTTTTGTAAACACAGTGGACCAGTGTAATATGGATACTTTGTGACCTGATTATCAACATGTACTGGTTGAGGAGTACTTTAGTACCCTAACTAAATGTTTGTTTAGGATGGTGTCCTCAATTTTGCAACGCCTTGGTGTTTTGGCATATATAATACTCTGTTTATGGGTTAGCTGACATATTTTAAAACGAGTTATTAAATTTGAGTTGGACGTTGTTAACACTACAACATCAAACACAAGCTGGGGATCACATTTGCAAGCAACCTGTCTATAATGCAGCCAGTGAAGTTTGTTGTAAGACTTGTTCATGTTGTTTGTGATTCTCACATACCTCGTTACACTTGCTCCATTACAGATTGATTTAAATAATGCCCACCATCATTAGTACAAGATAGCTGGATCACATGATCTCAACAAGATGACAGATGCAGAACACCCTCGTGGTCAGATGGTGTTCCAGTCTCGTCTAACAAGTCTCAAGAGTGATGAACAAGTTGGGGTCTCAGAATACAATAATGACCAGTGTTAGCATTTAAGGTGTACCGTAAGGGTTGGGATGATGGGGATCACGTAATAAGCAGGGAGGTGTGGTCCCCTCAGGCAGATAATGACATAGACGATATAGAAGAGAGTGAAAGATTAGGAGAGAGTATCAACCTGCCATCCATGTTGTCACCTCCTCCAAGATATGTGCCGTCACAGGTGTGTGTGTCTGTTAATATGAATGTTGTACATCTGTGTGAAGGTACAGTAGTAGTAGTAGTAGTAGTAGTCAAAATGTTGTTGGCCTCGCTTTGTTCCAGGCTCAATGTGTATGGAGTTGTTCGACCCTTACAGTAAGTTACATAGGCCAATACTTCATAATGAATGGAAAACACACTATTGTCACTAAATTATGGCTTGTATATAGGTAATGTATTTTACCACTTGTCTTCTCAGAAAAGTTGGAACTTACTTGTTTTGAGTGTTGAGGATCAATATGAGATTATGGTGTACATATTGTATAGCCTGATGACTTCAGAGTGTTTTGTTAACTAGAGATGTCGTCTACCCAGTTGTGTTAATGATGACTTGACGGTCCTGTTCTACTTGTTAGGGTACAAATGACATGTTGTTAACAACTCCAACTCATCTCATAACACGTACAAGCTCAAACCCACAATCACTCCTCACATCTTAGTGTATAAAAGTGTCCAGTGTATACCACTCTTATCAGAGGAACAACACACCTTGTATGTTGTAACAAAGTGATTGAATTTTTGAAGGCCTTACAAGGCCCATAATAAAAATAATATGTGACCTAATTTTAGAAAACCGTCAATATCCGCACAATTTTCAAAATGCATTTTATTTGCTCTTTGTTTTCTACAGGGACAAAGGAATGGACTAGCTAAGTTTCAGCTTCATAAGTTAAACAGAGTTGGAAATACAACACTAGACAGCTGGACGAGCAAATAAATTGATAGGTACAGAAGTTATCGAGAAAAGAATCTACAGGCGCTTACATAAACCATCATAACTTACTGATACAATGATGTACGGAATTGAATCTTCGCTCATTGTGTTTACCATGAATTTGTTCATCCACCAAGGTATAGTTTTTTACCCAAGGCATGCTTCTGTGTTCGAGAAGGAAGGCAAATTCACTGAAAAACGATTGTCGGTAAACTCTTTTGTCACCGCAACGTAAACAAATGTCTGTGACTTTGGAATCCTTTCGTGTATGGAGATGAAACAAAGATTTTGATACTCCCTATGAACAGGCGAACACGATGATGCCCAGGATGTATCCATTGGAGGCTTAATTTGCCCACCAGTGAGGCAATAAAAACTTGTCTAAATTTTTTTCTGGAGCTTGCATAATTTTTAAATGCATTTTATTACAAAAGTACTATTGTGCGTATATCAACGGTTTTCCAAAATTCGGTCACATATTATGAAGAGTGCTGTACGTGTAGCATGTGTTAATGTGTAATCAAATTTTTGAGAATTTTTTGATCTGTAAAGTTTATTTTGACTAATTCACCTATCAATGTTAAGCCCAACCCACCCCAGGAGGGTGGGGTATAGTAGGAATTTGACCTGCAATAAAACCAAATTCCCCACCCTGGCCTACCACTTATATTCCCACCATATAGCGTGGGGATAAGGAGATTTGACATGGAGCTGTGGTTTTATCACGTATTAAAAGTCAGTGCTTGATCATTTTTCCCATCCTATGGCACATTTTAAAGTTTAATCCCTTCCTAAAGCCTGATGTTGTCCTACTTAGGGGGTGGGGCTTAACATTGTTAGGTGCATAAGGCTTCAGCTGTGTTTTTCACATATAAATACACTTGGTTATCATCTTCCTAATATTACATCACCAATTTTATTCACAATAAGGCATCGGTCAGGCAGTCAGTCAGTAGAAAATTCCACTGAAAACTTTTTAAAACTTGTAGCAACCCATTGAAGGTCGTACCGAAGGCACTATTCATACAAACAAACTTGACAATGGCTAAGGTTACAGGCTTGACTTTTCACTGCTTCAGCCCAACAGGTGTGTTTTGACATATCACAGTACGTACAATGCCTGCTTCATGGACTCACCTGTGTCCTCCTTTGTCATTTATTTTGCTGACAGCACAGGATGTCGATTTCCTTTAGTGCATGATGCTAAGTTTGATATAGAAATCATCTGTATTTTCTGTAATTGATTGCAGAAGTGTTTCTCAGATTTTTCATTTGTAACACTGTGTAATAATTAGTAGGGCAGATTTTAGAAAACATGGGGACAGGCTGGATAAAAGCACCAATTTTTTTGGTGATAACTGAGACCCTTTTCAACATTTTCATGCTAGGAGCCCAATTAAATAATTGCCCCTAATCAATTAATTTCAAGTGACTGTTCTATTAGAGTTTTTATCATTAATTTTGTGCTACCAATGTGTTTTAATGGATTTTAAGACACTGTTATGTTGCAAATGTTTATGAAATATGTTCTGAGCATTCAATGACAAATACTAATCTATTTTACAAAATAAATAAATAATTTTAGACTACAGCAAGTTTGATACTGAAATTTGATTGGCTGAAAACGTGGTCTCTAAATCTCATAGAGCCACGGTCATGTCCAATAGAGACCACTCTCTGAGACGATACGAAACACGATAATTACGCGCCTGTAACATTGGCAATGCATGGGTGTTTAAATGGCTAGTAACAGCCGTACTGAATTAGAGGGAGGTGTAATGGGCTTGTTTGTACTAATCAACACTACATTACTTGCTTACAAGCGGATGTCGGGGCACAACAACAGCAATAATGAGTTGTAGTCCAGTTGTTGAGTCCAGTACTTCTGTACATAGCACGCGCCTGTAACATTGGCAACGCATGGGCGTTTAAATGGGTAGCAACAGCCACGCTGAGGTCCCGCAATGTCGGGAGGTGTAGAGGGCTTGTTTCTAGTAATTAGCCATACATTTCCCATTTACAAGCAGCTGTCAACTCAAGGTACAATAACGAGTTGTAGTCTAAATAAGTTAGATGTCAAGAACCACTGGGTTCTTGACGTCTAACTATTATATAATCATGATGTAAAAATGTTATTCTGGATTTTCAAGTAGACAGTTACATTTACAGATTAGTGCACAATAAACTGGCTTTTTTGCAACTACATCTAGTCCCACATCCCTTTTCGCTTTTACAACTGCATTTTACAAACTCCATGCATGCACTGGAAGCTATTGGCTGAGTAGTCCAAACTGGAATCCATACTTTATCATGTTCATCCCAATTCCAACCCCAAGAATCTGGCATAGATTGATTTTGCTGAGAGTTGTGACTAGAAGTCCAAATGCTTGCTTGATAAGTGGCCCTTTTAGCATGTTGCAATAAGGCATCTGACGTTGGTAGAATATTTTCCATTGACTTATTTTCCCGACAAAATAATTCCATTCTTGCTTCATCTACATCTTCCAACGTGCTGCTTTTGTTATATAAAAGAACTGTATACCTTTCCAGCATCCTAAAGTGTGAAGTTGCAGTATCAAAATTTCAAATGGTTGCAGTAATATTCTAGAAAATACTGATGTAATTTCTGGGAAGCTATTCCAAGCTTCCCAAGCAGTTTTTTTGCCTCTTCTATAAAAACTTGATGTTGTATCACAGCCTGTGAAGCTATGAAACAATGGCAATGCAATAGATTTTTGCTCACCCAGATTGGAGCAGATGGTATTTATATGCCAAAAAGCAAAGTTTTTTCCGGTACCAAATGCCACCCAAATGCTTGCATCAGAATTGACAGAGAATGAATGTGATAATTTTCCAATAAGGATGATGATTACATCTGTGTCTACAGTGCGTACAAGACAAGTGCTTAGCCCTTTCTTCAATGAATCAATCAGGTGAATTACAAGTCTCATATCCGCTTCCTCATGATTACACTGTTGCATAGATTGAGTAGTACTGTTTGTCAACACAAATGGACCATCAGTGACAAAGACTTCTTTATTATCTGGATATTTGAATGATATAATTTTACCAGATAAGAACTTGAACAGTTCCTCTTTATTTCTTTCATCACGCAAAAAAAACTTCCTATTTGTTGGTACCTTGTTTTTTCCTGCCACCTTTCATTGAATACCCAGACCTCACCTTTCCCTGGTAGAAGCTATGATACTGTCAGTAATGTGTAATAGATATCATTCAGCTTCAACAATATAACAGCTTATAATCAAATGAAGAAGAGAGAGCTGGTGACCAGCTCCAGCCTTTTTATCAAATCTCTAAGGTCAAGGTTACAGATAACAACAACAAATTAAGAGTTCTCATAACAATTCTAATTGTTCATATCTATTATTTACAGTTCTAATTATCCATATGTATTACATCTCCCCGCTCTTAGATCAGATGTCCCCATCTTTCTGTCTTGGTCTTAGGCGACTTTTCCAGGAGTTGGTTTCCTCATGTGGTAGCACAGTTGGTGATGCTCCCTCCTGTTGTTGGTCTTCAACATCATCATCAATTGAGCTGTCAGGGGTTGAGCCTTGGATTCCCTCAGCCAGGTTAGTAACACCTTCAATATTCTGTGAAATCGGCCTCTTATCACATTTATTCCCACTGCCAGTAGTTCTTGTTGGCCAAAACTTATCAGGTAATAATTCAGAGCAATATCTCACCCTGTCATAAGCTACTCTAAATGATTTTGCTTGCGGCTTATCCACCGGACGAACAACCACTCCAGTTTCATCCTGTGCTATTATTCGATAGGGCCCATGAAATGGCCTAGCAAACTTGTAAGACTTACATGCTTTTGCAGCCGGCATGTACACCATCACTCTATCACCAACTTTAAAATTAGGTGGCTTAGATCGCTGATCATGATATAGTTTCTGATTTTTCTGGGCTTTCTTAATATTGCTTCTCGCCAATTCCCATGCTTCATCCATCTTAATTGTTATTTCTCCCTTGTAAGTGTCCACATCCACTTCCTGCTTGGAGCCACCGTCCATATCCAATACTGTTGGCAATCTGGGATCCCGCCCATAGAGCAAGTAAAATGGAGACTCTCTCACTGACTCCTGGACACTTGCCCTATAGGCAAACAGAACAAATGGAAGGTGACTATCCCAATCTTTTCCACTCTGCTCCACCTTCTTAGCCAACATACTGGTTAATGTTCTGTTGAATCGTTCTGTCAATCCATTAGTCTGTGGATGATATGCTGTTGTGTTTAATTTACGTACACCTAGTAACTTGCAAATTTCTGTCATCAGATATGACAGGAATGCAGGGCCCCTATCTGACAAAAACTGGCATGGAACACCATGACGGCAAATTATCTCCTGTACAAACAGCTTTGCAATAGTGAGTGCTGTTTGATCTTTGGTTGCAAATACCTCTGGCCATTTTGTAAGATAGTCAGTAAACACAACAGCATAACGATTTCCAACATGTGAAGTAGTGAACTGGATCACATCAACCCCCACTCTATGAAATGGCCCCTCTACAGGTATCGGCGTCAATGGAGGGTGGACAGCCCTACCAGGGTAACGTGTAGCACAGACCAAACAACTCTGACACCATTTGGAAATGTCACTCCTCATTTTAGGCCACCAGTAGTGCTTTGACAATTCTCCATGTACCTTCGCATCTCTCAAATGAGCACCGAATGTTCCACTATGAGCCTCTTCAAACAATTTAATACGGTCACAATCTGGAGGAATAAGGCGCAAAGTTTTATCCGTCTCAACATAATACAGAACATCTTCCATCATGAGATATTGATACCTACTCAATAAAATTTCCCTTGCCTTCTTATCATCATCAGGTAACATTCTCCCTTCTTGATATTCAATGATTATCCTTAATTCTGGATCTTCTCTCTGCCTGCTTCCTATACTTTGTTTGCCACTGTCATGCGATACTGGTTGTACTGCAGCAGTGATAGACAATTCAGACTTTTTATCTAAACAGCTGTTCTCTCCTACCTCTTCCACCACCACAGCAGTCACTTTACTCTCCTCCTTCTTGTCAACATCGATATCACCCTGAACCACTGCAGCAGCCACCAGTAACTCCTCTGTAAACTCATCAGGCAATGATGACTGATGCACTGGGAATCTTGACAAACTATCAGCACTAGTATTACTTTTACGCGAACGATAATGAATAATCAAATCTACCTCTTGTAAGGCCAAACCCCATCGTGCAAGTTTGCCTGAGGGATGAGGAGTATTCAATAAGGATTTAAGGGGTTCATGATCACTAAATACATGACAACGATGTCCATAAAGATAATGGCGGAAGTGTTTGACAGCCCACACAACTCCTAAGGCTTCCAATTCTGTAGCACTATTTCTCTTCTCGTGTGACTGTAACGTTCGACTAGCATATGCTATAGGTCGCACTGTTACATCCTGTTGTCTTTGGGCCAATATAGCACCCAATCCAACTCCAGAAGCATCGGTCTCCAGGATGAATTCTTGGTCAAAATTAGGAAATGCCAACACTGGTGCTTGGGTTAAAAGCTGTTTCAAATTTTGGAAGGCATTTTCCTGGGCTTGACCCCAAGAAAATTCAATGTTCTTTCGTGTAAGTGCATAAAGAGGGTTTGCAACTGTAGAAAAATCAGGCACGAATCGACGATAGTAAGAAGCCAATCCAAGAAAAGAGCGTAAAGATGTTAAATCATGTGGCTGAGGAAAACACTGAACTGCTTCTACTTTCTTAATATCAGCTGAAATTCCTTCCTTAGATACAACATATCCAAGATACACAACTTCACTTCCAGCTAGACAGCATTTCTCTGGCTTCAGCTTCAAATTAGCATTTCAAAATCTTTCAAAAACTTCCCTCAAGTTATACAGATGTTCCGCAAAACTTTTCCCCACCACCAACACATCATCTAAATAAACCATACAACAATTCCTTGATAGTCCCACCAATACTGTCTCCATTAATCTCTGGAAAGTAGCCGGTCCATTACATAGTCCAAATGGCATTACACAAAATTCATAATGCCCTGAATATTTGCTAAAAGCAGTCTTCTCCTGGGACCCAGTATCCATTTGTACCTGCCAATATCCAGCAGCGAGATCCAAAGTTGAGAAAAACTGAGTCTGTGATAACATATCTAAGGTATCATCCACTCGAGGTAAGGGAAAAACATCTATCTTAGTCACAGCATTTAATCGTCTGTAGTCCACACAGAAACGGTAGCTGCCATCCTTTTTTTCAACCAAAACAACAGAGCTAGACCATGGACTACTTGAATGCTGAATCACTCCCTGTTTCATCATCTTCTGAACCAGTTCCTCCATCTTGCTGTGCAAAGCAAAAGGGATTCGTCTTAATGGGTGGCGTATAGGAGGACTGTCTCCAGTGTCAATTGAGTGTGTAATCAAATCTGTGCATCCCAATTCCACTGGATCCAGGGCAAAAATATCTGAATACTCAGAAATCAACTCCCTTAGTGAACACAACTGGTTATTTGTCAAACCAGACATGTTTATTTTCAGCAAATCAAACAATTCAGACAGTTGCTCCTGTTCTTTTTGTACTAAAACATGTCTACTGTGTTCATTCAAAGACTCAGTAATCACAGAACTAACCAAAGTAGTTGAACCATGATCGTCATCAGTACCCTCTGTCTCACAAACAGTCACACTACCAAGTAGACCCAGCTCTTGTCCTGGTTCTAAATATACTGGTTCACATTCATGGTTCTCCAAAACGAGAGTACACTTATTACCGTCAAGACAAACCAATGCTTCTGGGGCTGACAAAAAACTACCTTCCAATTCGACAATGTTAGGCTCAAACATAGTCACAAGTTGTCGATCAAAGCATATATCCTTTACTTCAGCCCTCACCAATTTTTGATGTCTTGCAGGTATCCTTGTTGCTTGAATCAAACAAACTGCTCCAGAGTTCAGTTCAGTCTTATTGTCCTCAACAGTTTGTAAAGGTACCTCAGCTAATATTTCAGACTCCAAGTTAATGGACTTGATCACATCACCACCCTCTGCATCTTGCTGAATTTCTTGAGATACAACATCTACCTTACTGTCATTGTCTGACACAGACACATCATCATTCAACATATCATTATCATTCCCCGTCTGAGAAGCTTGAACAAAAAGGTATTCCAGTCTAGACAACAAATCTGTACCAATAAGTAGTTTGGCTGGTGCCCCCCTCTGTACCTGAATCAGAGCATTTGTTGAATATTCTAAACGACTCACTGTAACTTGAATCTGCCGCACCACCTGGAGTCTGTCCCCACTGTAATTCTGCAACACAACTGTGGTAGGTTCCAAACGAGTCTCCACTGCTGCTCTCCATGCGAGAGGTCCCGGGTTCGACTCCCGGACAAGCCCCCAAATGTAATAGATATCATTCAGCTTCAACAATATAACAGCTTACAATCAACTGAAGAAGAGAGAGCTGGTGACCAGCTCCAGCCTTTTTATCAAATCTCTAAGGTCAAGGTTACACATAACAACAACAAATTAAGAGTTCTCATAACAATTCTAATTGTTCATATCTATTATTTACAGTTCTAATTATCCATATGTATTACAAATGTATGTATCCCAAACTAGATCAAGTCGTGAACAGTTTTCAAGCTGTCTGACTAGGTGAGGTATAAATATTGAATCAGCATATTCATCAAATGTAGCGACACTTACTGTTGGTAGAAGGTGAACCAAAGCTGCACCATCAATAACACTGACATCGAAAACTTTGGGACATTCTGGTTGGCCATCTTGTGGAATCAAATTTAATAGATTAGATTTTTTTGATAATCGCAGTTTACCACTGTCTGATATAGAGGGTGGAAAGGGCTGGTTTTCATGACTGAAAATGTTTGCATATGACAATCCCTATTTTTAGCTACAATGTATAGCCGTGAAAATAATGACACATCGTTTTTCAGATTTTCAACAGTCTTGGACTGCTTTGATTTTGACTTATTTTTTGGACATTTAAAGAGTGAAAGATTGTTTCTTCTTATCGGATCATGTATAGACCTAGTGCAATAAACCAACACCGATTTGTAGTAACTATTAAACTGCTCTCTTCCCAAAGCTTCAATTGTAAAAACAGTGTCTACTGCTGACTTGTCCATTATAATTCCTGCATCCATTGTTGACAAGTCTTCAGATTGATCTAAAAATGGGTTACCCATGTCTTCAAATGCTTCCACCAAAGAAAGAACTTTCATTTTAAAATTGCTTTGTGTTGAGTGTCCTTCATTGTGATGAAAATGATCATCATCTTTACTTTCCAAAAATTGCTTCTCGAATTCTTCAATTAGCCGTGCCTGTTCTGGTCCAGAAATTAACCATTTCCTTAAAGCAGCAGGATTCTGCAAAAGACCAATTAGCACCACCGGCCTCTTTTACACAAGCATTGTTTTGTTCATGAGCCTGGTAAATGGGTATTGCAGAAAATTGATTTTTGGTTTTCTGTGTAACCCAATGACTTTCTCATAAAACTCATTGTAAATAGATGTTGGCAAGTTTTGCATATCACGAATATGCACAGGCATCCATCGTGCATAGTGATAGTGATCCAAGGCAAAAACCATAGTGTAATTGCTTTGATAGAATCAAGGTATAGTGGAAAATTTCTCTCACGGTGAGCTCTCACAAATATTAGGCCAGATAGCTCTAAATTGAATACAGTGTCCCAATACAAAAACATGGATAGGTTTTCCTCAAGTTTTCTTTCCATTCTTGTTGGGAGCTAAATGAACCACCTGCTTGTAAAAAAGCCTTCTTTTGCAGTATTGCTAGAGCTAATGCACTGACCTGGTGAGCATTTCTTGTTTTCATAAGGTGAAATGCATTGAGAAAACTTTCTGCAGTGCCTGTTGATGCTACACCAGATTGTGTGAGAGCAGTCACCCATCCTGACCCATCAAGATAATCTCCAACAGAACTCCACAAAGCCATCTCTATGTGAAGGCTACCCATCATAGCTACACATTTGTCTTCACTATGCATATCTGGCCTTTTCCATTGCACTAACTTGGCTAAAGCAAATAGTGGTGCATCAAATGCTATAACTGGAATCTGGCCTGGGTTTAGGAAGTGTATGGCTTTAGTTTGTACAGTGATTCCATGCTTCACCATTGCAGCAGAAGCAGCATACTCATAAAACAAAGGCATTAATTGAGAACTGCTTGCGCATGTAACTTCAGATTTAGAAGATAATGCATGATAAGCAGCCCATGATATCCGTTCTTTTTTGTCTAACTCTTCCTTGCTTATAGCTTCCATGACATGCTTCAGCCAATTGTGTTTAGTCTGCACTGCTTCATTAAAATGTGGATGAGACAATAATTGTGAGCTTGTTGAAACAGAGGAAACCACAACAGCATCTTTCCTCAGAACAACAGCTGGTACTATTGTATAGCTATCTGGCAAATTTGGTAGCTTTTTAGCTGCAGAAGCAGTATTTACAGTGGGTTGGGATAGTCCTTCATTACACAGGGTAGGAAATTGAAAAAGACTGATACCTGTTCCATGAAAAGATTCTCTAGATGTGGTACTTGAAGGATTGTGGTCTAAATTGTCCAGAGCACCAATAGTAAATAATCCATGCCGCAGCTG
This sequence comes from Dysidea avara, assembly GCF_963678975.1. Lineage (NCBI taxonomy): Eukaryota > Metazoa > Porifera > Demospongiae > Dictyoceratida > Dysideidae > Dysidea > Dysidea avara. The sequence goes on along the minus strand of NC_089273.1, from coordinate 2,242,423 downwards.
ATGAGGGCACACTAAACCAGTTTCATTGATGGAATTACAAACAGATGTGGCTATTTTGTTTTCAAGTTCCAAAATCCTATCATAACTGACAGAAAGACCCAAGCGGTACAGTTCAGAAACTATTTTCTTCGATCTGGTTTGTGTATGCATTTTCAGCCCTAGATAGAGAGGCAAAGGTGGCTCAAATTTTCTGTAGTGATGATGTGAAGATTTATATTGTCTATTGCAGTAGTCTGTGATATGGTTAGGCAGCTTTGTGAGTCTTGATGTTTAATGGTGCATCCATTCAATAGCATTGACACAAAATACTTGACATTTGTTGGAACTGATTGTTGCTGGCAGTCTACACCAAAGGAGCCATTAAATTTTGTAATATTGGAATTCAATATGTCTTTGTGAATGATTTTAGCAGCTTTTGCAAGAATTATTACATCGTCTTCATAGTTACCATTCACAGCTTGCTTCATTATCTGTTGCATTCCCTTGTCAAAAATAAGCAGTGTATTCTTTCCATCACTTTGAGCTTGAGGAAAATGCGAAAGTATTTGCTCCTTCAATCTAACCTTGTTTATTTCTTTGGGAATACCAAAGAAACTCAAGCGCTTTTCATAGAGTGCTCTTAGTTCAGAAAACTTGAATAAAAAAACTCCTTCCAGTACTGAGGCTTCTACATGCGACAAAAAGTTCAGCAAACGCTCTTGCTTCAAGTTTTCTTTCCTCAATTAGTACACTAGAACTTTCCTCGACTTCTCTTAAGTAATACCTGTGATGATTGCGGAGCTTAGCTAAACAACTCAAATGATATTTAGATTCCAGAGCAATAAGGTCCCCTCCTTCAATTTTTGCGAGCAATGAAGTGTCGTTCAGATCTTTATCAATAGTACACACACTACTGTCAGTTTCCAACATGCTGAAGTGATGAAGCTTACCACAGCCTTCACAATAAATGCATTTGTCCTTATCTAAAGACTGGCGCAAAGGGCAAGTGTGCTTGGGACCACAAATATTTCCAACCTCTAATCCAATGTCTGGAGCATTCCTTTTCCTTGCTTTTTCTAACTTATCTTGACCAAATTTCAAATAATAACTTTTGTGCCACTTTGCTTTATTTTGTACAAAGTCCTGTTCTGTTGTATTTTCAGGTAAATGAGTCAGTGGTAATGGTAAAATTTCTAATTCTTTAAAATCCTTGACTCTATCAAGGAAACATTGATATGGGATAGACTTATCTGCTTTGCCTGGTGCATTTAATAGACATTTCAAAATTTCAGTTGCTTGCTACTGACAGAGAACACACAAGGACCAGTCCATGATTTTGAAACTAACACTGTTCTTACAGCAGAGATGACTCTACAGCACAAACAAATCAGTGATTTCAAGCATTAAGTGTTTTATATTACCTGTATTCAGTCTTTGGTTGAACAGGAAGTCTTTGTTTGAGTAGGAAGTTGAAGATTATCACAAGCACACGGTCGTATTGATAAGCACCTCTTAAACAATTAATTATTTCTAGAGGCGTTTAAGTCAGAAAACTGCTCATGTGTTTATGTATACTATATCTTGTGTGTATTTACCTTTAAACTGACATAGAACTGAACGTTTGAGTTGAAACTATTATAATTACAAAATACAATTACATGCTGTTATTCTGAATTCTCAATTACAAATCCGAGGGCTCCTAGCATAAAATGACATCTAACCATCTCATGGCTATGTACAAAAAGTTTGGTGCTTTTATCCGCTCTGTCCCCATCTTCTTAAAAATACCCATTTATCTGCCCTACTAAATAGGCTTATGTAGCTGAAAATGATGTGTGATCTTCACTTTTCAGATGTAGTTGTAGACTAAACTGGTGTCACCATCCCTTTATTCCTGTAATGTGTAACACACATTCCCAAAGTATCATGCACCTTTAAGGGTTAAACGTTTCAGTTCAGTATTGGACTCTTGTGTTATATAATTAGAACAACTCTATGAGATGTGTTGAGTTAATCATTATTCTCTGTGTTTTGTTCTTACAGGATTTCTCCCAATCAATGCCATCACTAAACACTGATGGACAGTTTGGTAGTGCTACTGGTGGGGAGCCATTTGTATGCTCTTATCAAAAGGCCATTGATGAGAACCCTTTATCTCCAACCACTGAACAACGTCGTACTAAACATGAACGTGTTATCGATGAAATTATCTCAACTGAATTATCTTACGTGAATTTATCCCAGATTATTGAGGTGTGTGCGTGCATGTGCACAATTATGTGTAGTGTGTGTGTGTGTGTGTGTGTGTGTGTGTGTGTGTGTGTGTGTGTGTGTGTGTGTGCGTGTACACGTGTAGTGTAGTATAGTGAACTGGCTATTACATGTTGAGTCATTAATTAATGTGCAGTTTGATCAGATGTGGGAATGTGGCAAAGGATAATTTGTACTAGACATAGGGATCAGAAATTGCCTGGCTATTTGGGGAGAATATTATTGTTAACCTTCCCATTAAAAACATAACCTATACTAATATTGTATTAATTGTTTTGGTGAAGCAACAAGACTACATATTGTCATGTTACGATATGAACATTAACCCCCTGTGTATATCACACTAGTAGTGTTGTGTGTGTTAGTGATTGTAGTTAATGGAGAACACTTAGTCTGATTGTCTATAATACAGGCTAGACTACACACATACACTTCATACAGACTATTGTACATGCTCAAACAGTATAACCTAACATTGTTTACTACACTGATGAGACTTGATAATCCAACATGTTTACTAATCTGACACAACATCTCGGTAGTGATGAGTGTGGGAGGTTTATCTGTTGTTATGTAACTGTTTTCTGTTTGTTGGTTGTGCTACTAATTACTGACCATTATTCCTTACAGGGTTACCAGACCCCACTGGTGGAGAACATGGACTCACTTGGGGTCACTGATGGAGACATCTTAGCTTTGTTTAATAATATTGAAGAGATCAAGGACTTTAATGAGTATGTTGAGATATTTGTGCTGTGTTAACTTCAATAATATAATTTATTGTGGTGCTGCAATCTATTGAGCACACACACGCACACAAACGCATGTACACGCGCACATTACATACACACACACTACACTACACAAAAACAAAGGCTCTGGCAGCTATGCGAAACATAGCTATTGCCGCCCACTGGGATGCCTGTGCACCACTCAGGCACTTGAACCTTATGCAGGCAAATCCTCCTGCAGGGCTAGTAACTCGCAGGAAGACTGTCCAGGTCTCACAGAGAGAGGTCGCGGAACCTAAAGTTCCACAACAACCCCAACACCACTAAGCACGACAAGGACAATTCAGCATTTGTTTCCCCAGTTTACTCCAGGTACCCATTGATGTTACAGCTAGGTGGGCTGCTTCCCCAGTTGATACTAGGCCATAGAGATGTAACAATACAGTGTATAGACGTATCGATATATTGCCTCTTGTGTATCACGATACAGCGATATATTGCGCGGTGCAAAGTGGAGTCTAAGTGATGGTCTATGTTGTTTTTTATGTTGTTTTTTGTTAAGAGAAATAAGTGAGCTGATTTTTCTTTGAGAAGCATTACATACTACTCAGTTTAACCACAATGTACAATAATTTGATTGTCAGCCATGTTAACAAGCTACGATGTGTCGATATATTGATATAGTTTTACTTTATATTGATACTGCAATATTGTCTTAAAACGTTACAATACACGATATATTGTTGCATCTCTACTAGGCCACTACGTCCCCAATTTACACACCTGGGTAGACTGGAGCAATGTGAGTAAAGTTTCTTGCTCAAGGAAACAACACAAAAATGGCTCAACCAGGAATCAAACTGGGACCTTTCGATTATCAGGCTGATGCCCTAACCACTTGGCTATGCTGCCTCGCACCCACACACGCACACACACACACACACTACGCACACACCACACACACTACGCACACACCACACACACACACACTACGCACACACCACACACACACACACACACACACACACACACACACACACACACACACACATACATACACAATTACAGTAAGTACAGTTGTACAACCTGACAATATTTGACAAGTGTGTCATTACCCTGAATGTTACACAAGACTAGTTCATGTGTTTACTATTGTATGTTGTGTTTGTGATATCTGTGGCCTTCCTTAACCCTCTCACCGCCACAATCACCAGATGGCGGTTTCCGATTATAAACGCCCGTAGAATCACATTCTAAACGCTCTGTAACTTTAGTCGAGCGTTTTAGTAGCCCCTGCGCTTATCCTGTAGTGGGCACGCCCTTAAGTGAATGGGAACAGGGGTAACCGGTCTCTCGCGCACTATTGCGCGATTAGATGGTGCAATCGCATGCTTTCGAACGTTGATAACAAACATTGTAGATGATTCTTCGACGTGATAATGGCACTACTAATAAAGAGAAACAGTAAGGAGAGGGAATATATAGGCATGTTGCTACTTTTGTACGCCTCGAAACAGTGACCTCGTACTTGTATGCACATGCGCACTTGCTCAAATGTTGGAAAATCAGACTTAGAGATAATCGCTTCAACTGTAAACTGGTTAGCGATGTTTATTGTGTTATTATAAACAATATATGCTAGCCTGTAAAGTAGTGAAATTTCACGTTTGGTTTTGCTTAGATCGATTTTCGTACTTTAAAGTTATATAATGGATTTGTGGTTGCTCTTGTGTAAACAACAACTTCATAATCGAATTCCGTGTTCTATAGCGAGTAAATTGATATTATAGTTTTATAGGATTATATGGTATGGTGTGCAGTTTAGAAACAGTAGATAGGAGCCTCTACAAATGTGGCGGTTTAGGGGTTAAACTACAGTACTGTATAGCAGGTTTATAATTTATCATGACTGCAACACTACTTTCTGGAAACCTAGATTTCCACGAAAATAAATTTGCTGAAATTTTTGTTGATTAGTAGATGAACTTTGGAAGAGGAGAGGGCATACAATTACTAGCTGAAGGGCATACATGATTGCTAGAGGTGTTGTACCTACCATTGATGGCCGTTTATCGAAGCCAGCTTGGCTGCCTTCACAGAATACAATGAAGTGGTGGTTCATTTGGTACATCCTTGTTGTGTGTAAGGATGGTGTAACAAATGATATAACATAGTAACACGATGCCGTGTTTGAATTTTGCCCGTTGTATTGGTGGTGCACAGAGTTACATGTTCCCTTGTCCATAGGATTTGACGCGCTCTTGGTAATAGTCCAAATCATGTTTGCATTTTGTTAAAACTAAATCTGTTATAATACACTTTGTTGTACGACAGGTTCATGTTAAAGAACTTACAACAGTGTAAAGATGACATCAAACGGATAGCAAAGTGTTTCATCAGAATATGGGAGAATGCTGAAGGGTTTAAGATCTACTCTGATTACTGTACCAAGTATCCAAGGTAACTATGTGTGTTCCAATTAATGCCCACTCAAGTGTACGTTAATATTGACAATGATGTATAGTAATTAAAAATATGTTTAACTGATTTGGTTACTAGACTAGGTTTTGGCTACATGTCATATACATAGATACAGTAGTTTCTGTACTGTATTATATGGTACTGTTTTTATTGTAACTAATTCCTTGTTGTTGATTCTATGTAGCTCTATGTCTACATGGTAGGGCTTGGACAAAGGTTCAAAACTTCAGATACCTTTGGAGAGATCTTGTAACCTTTTAACCCCTCCAAGCTTTACCTCACAGTTGTGCATGCACTTCCTCCTTAAGGCAAACGCCCATGTGACTAGCTGAGCAAACACTAGTTGTTTTCCATTTTATTGCTACTCTGTTATCTATAGAAACATTAGAGTGGACAGCCGTATGACTTTTACAGCAGCAATACAACCAGTTCATGATGAACAAGATTGAGCCAAGTCCTGTCTTTGTAACTTTTTTCAGTCGTCAATTAAACAAACGTTTGTAATTTATATACCCACACATTATACCTAAAATTTTGTTGGTAAAATTCATGTGTCTTTAGTTCTGGACCAACCCAGTTACAGGTACAGTATAAGTTTTAGTAGAGCAGGTAAATTCATCAAGGTATAGTGCTCCTCCAAATGGACAAAGAAGAAAGCTAAAGAAACGACAATAGTAAACGTTATTTCTACTGCATCATAAACAAATGCCCATAACTTGCTAGCCTTTGACTGTACAAGCATGAAACTAAATTTTTCTTACTCTCCATTAACTGGTAAATTCATTGGTATGTAGATTTTATTTATTGAGCTTTGTTTAGTGTGTACTGTAGTTGTGACTGTACTACAGGTGTAGCTAGGGTGAGGCTACTACGGTGTTCACCAATCACTGGTACCAACAGTGTATAATGGTGTACTACTTGTAAATGTGTAGCAGCAATTTGATAGTAAATTTTCAGTGACAGGATGCCAATCATAAAATTATAGAAAGCCTTTGTACATAATACACATGTTAGTTGTTTTAATACATTATTATTGTTTCCACAGAGCTATTGAAGTATGGGGGAAATATGCAAAACATACTGCAATGATCAACTTCTTCAAGGTCAGTGTGTGGACATAACCATCACAATAATTGAACAATATTAAGCCTGCAGTAGGTAAAATGCTAGGCAGACATACATAATGTCACAAAGTCATGTAATACACAACTAGTTATTATGATACAGATGTGTTGTGTAATAATCACTATATTGTATTATTGTACAGAAATGTCAACAGAAACTTGGACACATGTTACCGTTAGGAGACTACCTGTTGAAACCTGTCCAGAGAGTGTTGAAGTATTCACTATTGCTAGAAGTACGTGCGTGCATGTGTGTGTGTGTGTTGGTGTGTGTAGTGTATTGGTGTGTAGTGTGTGTTTATATTTCATATTTATTTGTCTGTTTACAGTATATGCTGACATACAGTTATACATACACACAACAGTACATAATGGGGGAGGGAGGGAGAGTGTCAAACTGTGCTATACGCTGTGAAAAATGAGCCCGTAAATTCCTATGGGAATTTTCAAATGACTCAGTGATTTGTGTTGATTGGTGACCAATTATAAGTGTGCTGTCGGCACACATGTGCACACGCGGAAGACTCTGAAGCTGCAGTACAGAATGAAAGAACAGCAGATTTGAGAAAAAAATATGGTACATCACAGGTAACTAACCTGGAAAGCAGACATCACCAGGAACATCGATACTGCCTTGGGCAAATCCAAATTCCAGTTCTCATGTGTGCTGCATTCTGGTTCATCATGAATATCAATCTCATACGTGACACATGTTCGTTTGAAATTTCATCATAGTCGCCGTCCCCTGCCTCAACAGTTCTGCTAGCAAAAGTGACACATCTAGATGGAATTTCCGCCATTTTGATTCCTTGTGGATCACCCTCCTTAAACTACTACAACAAGTTCAATCTGGGAAATCAACAGTGATCAGGTTTATGAGAGGAAATGAAGGTATGCGGGTTACTTTACGGGCTCATTTTTATAGCTTATAGCGTAGTTCAACACTCTCCCTCCTCATTATATTGATAGAAGTAATTCATCCTTCATTACTAGTCATCATTTTTGTATTGCTTTTACAGAAGATCAATGATTGTTTGAGTACTGGAGAGGATGGGAAAGAAGACATTATTGTAAGTCACATGTGTTAAATAGTAGCCGAAGAGGGGTTCATTGGTTGGTCCCAATTACACTGGAAACTGTTAATGTGGACACTTGAGGACACCTACATAATCCAGATACTTAGTTAAGGTCCCAAAGTATCCCTTAGTACATTAATTGACCTGGAAAATCAGGACACCTTGATAATCAGGACACCTTGATAATCAGGACACCTTGATAATCAGGACAATATTGGTTGGTCTCAAGGTGTCCACATCACGTAAACTGGTCCTGCTGTAGTTACTGCAAGTTATTGTAATTATTTCCCACCATTACAATGCTATCAACATCTCCTCCAGGCTGCTGTATAGACGATGAGTAAAGTTGGTGAGCAGATTAATGAAATGAAGAAGAAATACGAGGCAACAGTTAAACTGCAGGTATCACTTACTTACTATCTATATTGTATACATAGTGTACATCTGATCCTGGTAGAGTTTGTGATGATGTATTACTGGTAGGGTGATGGTGTTGTTAGGAGGAGGATGTTATCTACTAATTACTGTTATATTGTCTGTTACAACTGGTTTAAAAGGTGTAACTAAGTACTCACTACACAGGATCTATATTAGGTGTGGTACAAATCTACCAACTCGTAAGAAATCAGAGTTAATCAGTTTTCGAGAATTACTCATTGAGTTGATAGCATGTACCTATGTGCAATGTACTCAGATACCAACTGTCTCAAGGGTGACCAGAACTAGTTAATTTGTATTCTGTTACAAGTACACTGAAAAGTTTGGAATTTTCAACTAGAGTAGGGACCATAACACATCGATAAAAAGTACTGAAACTATTTGGAGTAGTGTACGATATTGAATCGCAGTAAAACAATAAGAAGTGTTACATCCCTACTGTGCATTTCCATTATGGTATCTTGAGCACAGAAAGGATATAACACTTCTTATTGTTTTACTGTGATTTAATATCATGCACTACTCCAGCTTGTTTAAGTACTTTGTATCGATGTGCTGGTCCCTACTCTAGTTGAAAATTCCAAATTTTTCTGTGTACTTGTTTGTTAACTTTTTTTGTGCATAATTATTATGACTGGTGAACCCTCGTATACCGCATCTGGAAATGGCGCTGTGCACCCATATATCAATTATCGTCTGAAAAGTGAAGTACCCATTACGCTTTGTTGTCAGCTATGTTCAACCCATGAACACAGCATTTTGGATCAAGAACTGTTCGAAAAGCACCTCTGCAATCCATGCACACCAAAAGAAAGATGTACACCCCAGTTATATCAATTATCATCTGAAAAGTGAAGTATCCATTATTTTTTGTTGTCGGTTATGTTCAACTCGTTACACAGCAGTATGATTCGAAAAGCACCTCTGCAATCAGAGTAGCCACTATGAAAAATACGGACAATTTCCATTACGAAGGGAAGCTATCACATGTTACTGCCAAATCAACACTTTTCACTGTCAGCAAAGAATGGGACACAAAGGAGGACACTGGTAAGTCCATCAAGAATACATTGTACATACTGTGGTATTCCGAAAGGCACCTCTCGGACTGAAGCAACGTCAAACTGTGAAAAAAAAAGAAGCTCGTAGCCTTAGACATTATCGAGTTACGTTTGTCTGAAGGCATCAGTCAGTTACTTACTCAGTCAGTCAGATGGTTACTCAGTCAGTCAGTTACTTACTCAGTCAGTCAGATGGTTACTCAGTCAGTCAGTTACTTACTCAGTCAGTCAGATGGTTACTCAGTCAGTCAGTTACTTACTCAGTCAGTCAGATGGTTACTCAGTCAGTCAGTTACTTACTCAGTCAGTCAGATGGTTACTCAGTCAGTCAGTTACTTACTCAGTCAGTCAGATGGTTACTCAGTCAGTCAGTTATTTACTCAGTCAGTCAGATGGTTACTCAGTCAGTAACTTACTCAGTCAGTCAGATGGTTACTCAGTCAATAGAAAATTCCATTAAATATTTATATATATATATATTTTTTAAAAATTCTGTAGGAATATGTTGAAAGCGTTTCGGGTTGATCTGAAGGCTTGTTTGGGCTTACGTAACCAATACTGCCTCATCATCATTAGGGAAAATTGAGGCTGGTTTTGGGTGATATTATTTCGTGGGCCGCACCTACTCCTTTGTGGTCCTCACTATACACAGTACTATCGTACTGTATGATTATACCTGGTGTATGTTGTGTCTATAGTGCTTCTACCTGAGTGGGGTCTTCCCTTAGGAGCCATAGAGTAGTGCTACACAACTCTACTTAGTTCAAAATGGAAAATATGATTAACAAAATGGCTTTGATAGTGGTAGCAAATTGACATTTATATTGCTCCACTTTATTTTTCTGGGGAAACCTCTCACCTCTGTACCTGTACTACAGCTACACTGGGAAATCACTAACAGGATTTGTAATTTTATGTTGGAATGCTTTTTGACGAAAGAACCTTCAATTCATACATGTTGTAATTTCTAGTAGCTTTGTTATGGGTTTTGTTGGTGTCACTTGTATGGCAGCATGTGTGTACGTGTGAGAGTCTACTAATACACATGTACATACTGTACGTACAGTGTTGGGAGTAACGCGTTACGTAATATTATTACTTTTGTGGTAACTAAGTAATAGAACGAAAATATAACTCAAGCTACTTTACTTACAAATTTAATGCGTTACCTAAGTAATATAGTTACTGTAATGAGTCTGATATTACGTAATATTATTGCTACAAGTAACCGAAGTTACTAATCTCGTTAGTAATCCTCTGAGTAACGCCTAGCCACAACGAAGTAATGAAGCCTACTGAATGCTGGAAGCTTATTCACCAGCTTCTTACTTATAACCAAGATTTGCACTTTGTCCAACAACGTAATCATGTCACGTGATAATGTGGTAGACAGCTTAAGGCTGTGGACACAAAGTAATATGTGACCGGATTTGCGAAAAGGTACCTTTTCCACACATTTTACATACCAGCAAACAAAATGATGTAACACTTGACTCCTTATACTGATTAACTTGCTCTTAGTATTAAAATGCAGCCAGATACTGTAGCTACACTCATGGAAAATTTCAGGCAATTATATGAAATGATAAAAAAGTTATGAAACATGAAAGTTCAAAAAATGGGTCAAATTTTGTGTGTGAAAAAGTTACCTTTTCGCAAATCCAGTCACATATAATGTGTAATATTATTATAGTTACTTTATTTTATGGGTAATATGTAACTGTAACTAAATAGTTCAGTTGCAAGTAATACGTAACTAGTTACTTTTACAAAGTAACTTGCCCAACACTGTGTACGTATAATCCAATCTTTATTATTGTAGGAGATTCAAGCACAGTTAGATGGCTGGGATGTATGTTATTATGTGTGGTGTCAGCATATACACTTGTAATCTGCTGTATGGTAGCTGTAATTGTGTAATTTAAAATGCATAGTGTAATTACAAATACATTGTGTAATTTGAAATACACCTATATATTGTTACTATAGGGTAATGACCTCACCACATATGGAAACTTAGTGTGTCAGGTACGGTGTGTTGTATTCTAATAAATTAGTACATTTACTTTTATTACACGTACTTTGTATAAGCTGGAAAGTTTGGTGGGAGGAAACTTTGGTGATTTTACCGCGATAGGATTTTGGCAGAAAAAATAGTTTGACAAATTTGTTGAGCTAATACAGATTTGGTGATAGATCTGAAGAATTTTAGTTTGACGAAACACTTTTCACTCGCCAAACTCTCCAAACTTTCCGGCTATATGGAATACTGTACACATACAAGTATAATGGCTGACAGTAGATGAGGTTGGTAGTCAGACATCTTGTGGTCTTGTCCACCCCCTTAACGGCTTAGTAAAAATATTCTAATCTGTCATGACAGTATGTGTCTCAGAACCTTCAGGCCTACAATACGTGGTTTTCCTAGCAACGTAAGTGCTATATTATCCACACTTCTTGCTAATGTGACCTAAATATCAGTAATACCAAGAGTTCATAATATAGAATTCTTGGTAATACCATATTTGGTTACACTGACTATGTTATAATGCATAACCATTGTCTTCTGGTCTTAAAGGTAAGGTTATGCCTTGTAAGCTTTCATCCATCTTGTGTTATGGACACCTACAGTGTACACATATTGTTTGTTATGTCAACAATACTAAATGTTTAGTACCTGCTGTGATAGAAACCTTACTACTGTATTTGTAAACTAAATACAGTATGCATATACACCCTGTATCAGTGTTCAAATACACATCAAGTACTTCATCCCAAGCTTTAGAATATACTCCATTTAAGACTGCAACACAAATTTCTATGAGTATATATCTTCCACAAAAACAAAATCTGCTGAAATTTTTGCCTGCAAATTTTTGAATACATGCCTGGGTCCATTAAAATACCGGAGTGCTAAAACTAGGCTGTAATTCTAATATACTAAAATATCACTTTTCAGCAGTGAAGTCTTAAATGTAGCAAGTTCAACATACACTACTAACTGTTTTGGTTACAAAGGTGAGTGAAACAGGTGGAAATGTGATAGTTACATGAAGCCTGCAATACCCCTAATGGACGATAATGTGATAAATACCAATAATTATACAATTACTACAAACATGTATGTTATGTGTGTGGTGCTAGTGTAGGGGTAATTGTAGTTGAGGAATGTATTGTATTGTGGGAGGTTGTGTAGTAAGTGATTTAGTTTACAATATCCCAATCAATAACCATATGTGACTTCTCCATTTAAATGTTTGCCTCGCCAAACTGCTGACACAACCAGTAATATAAAGGAGTTGAATATGTGTATACTTCTTGTACTGGAGCAAGTCATGTTGTCTTGTTTAAATACTTTTTGATGAACAATTTCTGGTGTTTAAACTACTGTTATTACAACAAGTAACCTACACAACACAAGTTACATACCTGTATGTGTTATGGGGAAAACTTTACATGTCAAGTGAATACAAATAGCTAGTACACTAATATTTCATTACTGGTTGATCCCTGCTTGTTTGATAAGCTTAACCCTTAAACCCGCATAATCCAGAAAACTGGATTTAAACTTAATAAATATGCATGCTTTGCACAAAGCGCTGTAACTTTTGAAGCGTCCATCCTATGGCAATGCAATTTATGTCATTGTACTTGGTGATGTAGCAAGGATTTAAATGATACCTAGGGTTTTACCCTAATGCTAAATGGTGAAGCCAAAACTAGCTGTGAAAACAATTTTTCGGTAAGGAAACACACAAACCCTTTACATACCTTTATAAAATGGTTGATAACTCGATGGTAGTTGATCCTATTGCCTTGCAACAATTTCTATTCAATTCGTCATGATTTTTTTTATCAGGCCATATATGGCTCATGTGAGTAAACCCACAATTGAAATTAAACACGTGGCAAGAATTTAGAAACACGCACTGTGCAAAAAGTGGGATATAATATGGTATTTCCAGTGGCTTATTGAATACAAATAAGCCTTAATATATATCCTGTATTATACTCATTTTATACTTTAGTATAATCCATACTATACTATTGCATATATGGTTTCAGTTTATTTACCACATTACCTCAAATAGCTTATATCTAATATAATGCCCACACTATACCATCGCATATATGGTTTCAGTATATTTAACACATTAACTGAAGTCTTACATGAGATTGTTAGTATAATACAGGTTATATCAAGCTTTTTTGTATTCAATAAGCCACTGGAAATACCATCTTATATCCCTCTTTTATCACAGTGACGGAGATGCAACTCATTTAGAAACACGGAGATGAAACTCTTCACTGTTCGTCGCTTCATAACAAGTAAGCTACTCTAGTTAGTGTTCATTTAACCTTCTAGAAGTAGCCCAGTGAACACAGTTTTAATCTATGTGTATTTGTAGGCCATAAGAATTAAGTTACCCCACCTAGTGTCGCCATGCGTGCCCATATTGTGTAAACATGCATTTCCAAAAAGTTCTCTGCGGGTTTAAGGGTTAAAACTTGGCTAGTTAGTGTAGGAGATGATGGATATGTGAAATGAAAATAGTACAAATACCTTTCAACTTCACTTTCACAGTTCCTACGGTAAACTACTCTAATGGAACAGTCACTGTTGAAGCTGTGTTATTGTCATAAAGACTACATTATTAATTTGTACATATTTGATGTATTTAACATTTATTTCCAGTATTTAACATGTATTTCACATAGTTAACATATTTCACTACAGGACACGTTCCGGTATCTCGGTGGCAAGCCAGTCAATACTAGTATTGGGCTGACAACAGAGAGACACTTAATCCTCTTCCAGAGGTTACTGTTAATGACTAAGAAGAAGGAAGATCATTTTGTGTACAAACAACACATTAATGTATGTAACTGTGTCTGTCCGTCTCTGTGTGTAGAACTGAACGATTTTGGCAATCAATTGATTATCATGATAGCTATTAACAATCGTGAACTTGATCATGCATGTTATCCATATCTGTGCTTAGTCAAAATATGGACAACAAAAGCAAACACAATAGCGTTGAAGTTCAGAAAACTGTAAAAGACTAGTAACTTGAATGTGGACAGCAAAGATAACAACTGTAATACTGACACATAACAATTTGTAGTGTTTGAAAAGCAGATATGTGATTTGACGTAATTGGAGTATTCATGTGTTGTATATGTGTAGTAATAACTGCTAGTATCTATCGTGATATTATCGTTATCGTGATATAAAAGTTACTATCAAATCGTGATAGTGATAGTTGTACTATCACTAAGCTCTGTCTGTGTGTATTATTATGGTACAGAAGTGTTCACATACAGTCAGCTGGTTGTTATGAATATCACTAAGGTGTTAATCTGTTTATCTCTTGACCTGTGCTGACATTATTGTAGTGTCCCATATCTTAAAAAATTTTCAGTGAAATAAGAAATAAAAATTTGCTGGAAAGAATAATAGGTGGGAAAAAAAGCAAAATAGGCTCATCCCTATTTATTGGTTCTAATGTGTGTTGTATACGGAACTGTTTACAGTGTTCACATATTACCATCTAACTGGCTCACTCAAAGATGAATAGGGATTAGTGTTGATTAGGCTCCGGCCTATTATTCCCAAAATTTTACCTATTATGCTTTTGAGCATTGCTCAAAAATTAAGCCTATTATGCTCAAAATTATGCTTTCAAAATCAAGATTATGCTCTAGAACTGACTGTTTTATTAGAGTATATCAGCTTTTCCTGACTGCTCTATTAGAGTAAGTGACTGCTCTATTAGAGTATCTTGATCTTATTTCTGCAAAGCCGTGTAAATAACCAACAAAGAAACAGTTTAATAAGTTATATTACGTGTTTGTAAATATGAAAGAGAGAATGAGAATAAATGTCTTAATGATTAAGACAAAATATACATTACAACTGAGCATAAGGGGCCTAGGCAAGACTTACATTAACTAAAAGTAAATTAAATTACAATATACCGGAAAAAAAAATCCATATCTACATAATTATATGTAATACTTAAAGTTTACCTAAGGTGGTCTAAAAGATCCCAGCCCGGGGAGGCTCTAGAATTAAAAATTCTGTAAGAACAGGACACAGCAATGCGAGCTGCCTGCTCAAACAAGGAAATTAGAGATGAAAGAGCTGAAGCAGCTTCATCCGTAGATATCGCATCGCTGTTGAGAGCCTCCCGGAGCGGGAAGATCATTGAAAACATACACTAATATGCTTTCTTTCAGGTGCATACGCGCACATTTTAATTAAATTTTCAAATATCGTCCCTATTATGCTGGCATTATGCTTGATGCTTTTGGTCACCTATTATGCTTTAAATTATGCCAGCATAATCGGCCGGTGCCTAGAGTTGATATGGACATTCCTTATAGGGTAAGTGTTGTATTAGTGTTGCTGATGATCAGTGTAATCATTGATATTAGCTAATTTTGCAAATACTAATATCAGTAATGAAATGCTTGATTAACTGAAACCCACAATCAATCATTAAATACTGTAGCAAACATGTGACAGTACAGAAAGTGGTGAACACAGTGGTAAAACATAACTATTTATTAATTATACAAAAAGTATAGTTGTGAGGCTGTAACAGGCTGTGTTGGCATCTAATGAAGAAGTTTTAAAGATTTAGCAAGAGTGATATAGAACCGAAGTGTGCTGCCATCCTACTAGCTTTGTTCCACAGCTTTGGAATTAGATTAAAGCTTGAAAGACAAATAGTTATGCTAGACAGCAGTTGTGCATAGGAGAACAGAAACATGACAGTACAACACCACCTAGCCAAGTTGTAACCAAGGAAATATGCAGCGTTTAAACTAGAGGTGTGGCTTACAAGCCATACTATTCAATTCAAATGACCAAAGGGGTTCTAATAAGCCATGTACCATTGATACCAGAAGGTGTGAAATGTACCTTGATGTAGAAGTGATACTGAAATGGCATAACATGACAAGTTTCTTCTGTGGGAAAGGCCAGTCAGTGACTTCCACCAAAGCAACTTGTATCGCTCAACCTTAGAGAAGTTTCATATTCTACTAAACCTACACTGTGATAGTCTACACAGTAAAGAGAAATGTTAGTCTTTTCATGCTCTTCAAAGTGGTACCAAGCAAAAATTTACCTCGTATCTTACCAGTGACGTCATTTGTACAGGTAGTATACTGGGCACATGACACCATTTACAATCCCAATGAAGAGTTTACAATGTCTTATATATATGGTGACATGGGTCAAAGGATGTCTGACATGTGACTATTCCATTAGAACATATGATTATAGTGTGACTGTTGTATTAGAACATGTGATTATCATGTGACTGTTCATTCATATCAGGTCATGTTGAAGTGTTCTGATGATCTACTACCACAAGTTTAACCAGATCAAGACCACTACATATGTGATGACAACATAACTTGGTGATATTGACCACACACAAACAGCTATTAAAACTGGACTTTGTTTTACATAGATTAAATGTGTGTGAGATAGAATCTAAGTCATAAATAATAAATAGGAATTACAAACTAGTGATATACACAATGTATTACTGAAGGGAATTAGTAGACCATCATGAGAGATAGTCAAAACAGTTAGTGACCTCTTTAAGGTACTTGGAGAAATGTTGTTTCTTCATCACAAGTGATAACACTCTTCTCCAGGAAGAATCCAACTTCTTTCCTACAATAGAGAGGTGACTGAAATAACAACAGAAACTAAGTACACTTAACCCTTAAACCCACAGGAGAACTTTTCGGAAATGCATGTTTACACAATATGGGCACGCATGGTGACACTAGGTGGGGTAACTTAATTCTTACAGCCTACAAATACACATAGATTAAAAGTGCATTCACTGGGCTACTTGGAGAAGGTTAAATGAACACTGTAACTACAGTGGCTTACTTGTTATGAAGTGATTAATAGCGACAAGTCGCATCTCTGTTTCAAAATTCTTGCCACATGTTTAATTTTGAATGTGGGTTTACTCATGTGAGTCATATATGGCCTGATGGAGAATTTCACGACGAATCAAATGGAAGTTGTTGCAAGGTGATAGGAGTAACTACATTGAGTTACATGTATCAACCATTTTATAAACGGTTTGCATGTTTCCTTACCGAAAAGTTATTTTCACGGCTAGTTTTGGCCTCACCATTTAGCATTACTAGGTATCATTTTAATCCTTGCTACATCACAAGTAGAATGATGTAAATTGCATAGCCACAGGATGGACACTTCGAAAGTTACAGTGCTTTGTGCAAGGCATGCATATTAAGTTTAAATCCAGTTTTCTGGATTGTGCAGGTTTAAGGGTTAACTGGCTACAAAATGGATTTGGTGGAGACAAACAATTTCCTATTTGTGCCATGGATGTAATTCAGCGACATATAAAATTACCAATATCAAATATTAACACTTTTAGTTACAACACTACATACATGTGTAAATTGGGTTGAAATTTTCTACCCTACGGGATACCCCTTGAGGTTACACTTCACATGATGGGTACTGTACAACGATGTCATGTTTATCTACTTCATCATAATTATACCCCTAGTTTACCCTGATATTAACGGTCATATTCACCCCTAGGGGATACCCCCTGGGCTTACAGACTTCACCCGTTTGAGCAATGCCACCATACAGTATATACCTCCAGGGAATACAGTATACCAATAGCTAATTCATCATCTGGTAAGCCATACCTATTAGATCAGTTGTTTCTACAAGAAAAATGGGTTGGTCAGAAAAACAAAACATGTATTACTGCACTGTGTGCAGGTATGATACAAGCCACACAAGTGTCGACGTGTAAACATAACAGTAGATACATTGATAACACATTAAAGTTTAATGATTTCTTTTGTTGGGATGTAAAAATGCAATTAAATAACCATCATGATGCAAGCAAGATGACATTAAGAAAATGTTTATACAATGAAATATGGCCGAGTTATGGTCCTTTGTGTATCGATATGCAAAGGAAGAAAATTGAAGAGATAGTTCTTCTGCACTTACAAAGCACAGACTGAAGTTCTGGGATGGAAGGATGGGAAGAAGGATAGAACCATTTAAACCAAACTTTAACAGTGGGTAACATGATATGGTGTTTGTAGCTTTTAGACATCTTTTACAGTTTCTTGTATTTTATGAGTTTGTTTAAAAAGCATGTCATGCATTTAATCCAGTTTTCTGGATTATGGGTTGTCAGTGCTTGCGTTTTTTAAAACGACTGCGAGTTTAAGATATCGATAGCAACAGCCATGTTGAATTAGAGGGAGGTGTAAAGGTTTCATTTCTGATACATTTGTGACCAGATCTGTGAAAACCAGACATAATGGTGCTATTCTAAATGTTCAGTATAAGCCATTGATTGGAATTGGTAAAATATTCGTGTAATTAAAAAAATCCATAAAATCTTTTAAACGGTCTGTTCTTTGTGAAGAAAGGATAAAAACCTTGATATCATCTTATTTGCCTACTCAAGAAAAATCTTTGTTTCGTTGCAGAAAACGTGAGTCATGGGCGTTTGTTTACATCAAGTTGAAACGGTCATATGCGATCGATCTTTCTTCACTTATTTCGTCACTGTATGTAGTGAAGAAAAGTAAATGAAGGAAAAACTTACCCAGTAATGGACTCTCCTGTTCAGTAATGGACTCCCCTGTTCATGCTGAACATGATGACACAAGTTGCAACTCTGTAGTTCATTGTGTTGTAAGTTACAGTGTTCATATATTTTGGTAGTGTCTGTATTATTTATTTCCCAATACTTGTTCAAACCTATCTTTCCATTGTTGCTACTCAGTACGAATGTAACTCCAAAAATTGTTGACATACAAGGCTGAAACTTGGCCAGAACATACACTTGGCTAAGTGGATTATAAATATTCGCTAATAAAAATTTTCACCATTATGCTGGGTTTTCACAGATCTGGTCACATTTCTCGTCTATGGGCAGCTGTCAATACTGTATCAACTTATGTTTCAGCACAATAACAACTCACGTTTGCTCATGATACAGAAATGAAAATTCTTACTCTCGCAAATCCATTCATTTGTATATTAGATATTTCAATCAGTATCTTCTTTCACTGGATTAAAACACATAAAATTATTTGTGACCGGATCTGCGAAAACCCGACATAATGGCGCAAGCCTAAATTTTCAGTATAAGGCATTGATTTGCAATGGGTAAAATTGAAAAAAAAAATTCATTAATTTTTTAAACGCTTTGTTCTTTGTGAACAAAGGGTTCTATGATAAAAACCTGGATATCATCTTATTCGCCTACTCAAGAGCAGTTCAAAAATCTTTGTTTCGTTGCAGTAGACTAAAGGATTCGTAAGTAATGAGCGTTTGTTTACATCACATCGAAACGATCGTACGCGATATATAATTTTTTTCACTGATTTTGTCTCTGTATGCAGTGAAGAATGGTAATAGAAGAAAAACGCTTACCCAGTAATGGACTCCCCTATTCATGGCGAACACAATGGTGCAAGTTGCAACTCTGTACTGCATTGTATTTGTACGTTAGAGTTGTTTTTGTAAATGCATGTAATTTATTTTCCCAATACTTGCTGTACAAATCGATCTTTCTGTTGTTGCTACTTTGTAGGGCTGTAACTCCATGAGTTATTCCCATACGAGGCTGAAACGTGACAAGAGCATACACTTGGCTAAGTAGATTATAGATATTCAATAATAAAGAATTTGAAAAATGTACCATTATGTCGGGTTTTTGCAGATCCGGCCACATTTATGCGCTGTAGCATGCATTCTTTACCCAATGCATTTCAATGGCAAATAATTTTCATTCAGCGGGTCACATATCAAACTAGTGCTGAATAGCAATTTTTACTATTCGAATAGTTGTGAACAAAATGACCAAATACAGCTGTATTGGATTATTCTTTAAGCTTATACTTCTATTGAATAAGTACTGAAACCTTTTGTTAGGGAGCAAGGTAAAGCCTAAGAGCTATTTCTATCTTTTCTAAAATAGAATTTCTACAGCATAGGTACATCACGTCATTCACAAGTTTCAATACAATGTACAAACTGCTAACGATTATGTGAATAGTGTGGTAATGAATCGAATAGTGTCATACCAACCGAATAGTCAAATAATCGAATAATCGTTTCAGTACTATATCAAACAATACTTTATGCGTAGAATGAAATTTCTTTACAACAGACTACTGGTGTAGGTTGACCTTTACCATTAGGAAATTTGTACTGTTAGAGGTCAACATGGATCATGGAATACAGAGAGGTTTTATACACACTGTCCATTATGTGGATTAGTGTTCTAGCAACACATTCACTCTGTTGTGTTATGCTTTAATAAAACTTACTTCTTTGACTGCACACAGCCTTTAACCTCTGGTCAGTTGTCGACGTAATAAACACTTTGCTTTTCAGTGATGACAAGATAGTTTCCTGGTAATGGGAACACCATCCTAACACCATTGCACACCTGTAGCAATGAAATAATTATACAAACAAGTAATGTTTTATGTGGTTCAATTATTAACCATATTAGTACTTGTTATTGTGGCCATCCAGAACTGGAGGGATAACCAGTGACCAGAGGAGGGTGGAAGCGGTTTAAGTGCCGTTAAAATGAATTATGCAAAATGCTCATTTTCTGTGATTAACTAAATCGTGCAAATGGTGTAACGAAGTACGGCATCTTGTCTTGTTGAAGAATTATACATACCTGGTTAGTGCAAGCATACTACACGCGAAAGCGTTTCATCAGTTTTGCATTGAAAACTAAGTAATTTTACAAAACAAAATACATCATTGTAATGCTTACACTAAGTACAATCTAAATATCTAATGATCTCCAGTGATCCCCATTGTTCACTAGTTTTGTACTACGACTATTGAAGCTCATGTGAAATTCTACACAGAGGTATGCAATTAACGTAATATTTTCGAGCAGCACTTCCACCCTCCTCTGACCAGTGACTTTACTGAGAAGAAGACACTCACCTCTACAACATGAGATAGAAGGGCAAGAACAAACTTAGTGGGGCTTCTAACAGACCAGGAAAGTTACCAGTCACTTATCCAATAATGTATGACCACAACCACAGACACATATACACCATTAGGAATAAATTTGAGAGGATACCTGTGTTTAAAACTTAATGGTACAGAAATGAAACAGATCATCTTACCCCATACATACACACATACGCACATGCATCTGATTTACTGTATATGTGTAGATATAATAAATTACTTCATACACTAACATTACATTACATTAATCCCATACATTTTCTTTACTGGTAGTAGCTCAACATATTCTCCATCAGTATCTCCTTTTCCAATTATGTTGGACATGTCTCCGCTTAATAAGGTAACCTTTCTTCACTACTCCATTGACATAATCTAGTATTACCTCACCTGTGGTAATGATAAAGGCTCACAATATCACATATAGACCAAACAGTCAATATTGTGAAGTGTGTAACAAAACCTGAGCAGTTACACCACAGCCATGCAATTTCAGCTCATATTCAACATTTTAAATAGTTTGTAATCAAGTTAGAGAATGGGAAAATATTCTATTTCAGTACTGGGATTTGTATGACAGGACATAGTTCCCTATTTTTTGCACATTACACATCTCTCATCTATAGCAGCCTTAGTTACAGCAAGAGTTCACAATATATATACTGAGGAGAGTATCCTACTGTCATATAAGGGCGAATCGTGAAGTTATGACATAACGATAAGGTGTTGTGGTTTGTGACGTACAAGCAGCCGTAAAAGTGCAAGAATCGTTAGCACCATTTCACACTCGCGACGCTCAGGATAGTTGTATTTGCGAATGGCCTAGCAAAAAACGCCTACGAAGCAGTCTTAACCCATGAAGGAACGATTGTAGTTCGGTGAGAAACGCTTAGAGCTGGAGTTAATTTGGTTGCTAGCGACGTTGTTAGGCACGCATTCAATCGATACCATGTTCAACTAATGACATCATTAATTATACAAAGAAAAACGGGCGAACTCAGAAGTATTACGTCATGATACGCCCTTCTACAGGGGTATATGAGAGTAGGATACTCTCCTTAGTATATATATATTAGGAACTCTTGGTTACAGGTAGTAAAAATCAAACTAATTTTTACAAGACCAATTTTTGTAGAATGAGATTCTACACACACTAACTACAATCACACACAGAGTAGTTTACATTCCCACAACATACACAAAACCACTGGTCTATAATGATCTCATGTTAACATTACTGTGGTAAAGTTGTCAACACTTTGGTGGTAAATCCCCAACTATATCATGTGATGTAACCACTGGACAAATTGACCTTTAACACATTACTGAAGTGTCACTAAATCACTAATGGAGTTATTTTACTGCTAGCTACCATCATTCCAATAGGACAAGAAAGTCATAGTCTGGCCAGTACAACCCAGAACTGATCACATTAAACTGGTGCTCAACAATAAAGACATGTAATAGCTAGAGAAGAAAGGGGAAGTTGCATGTTAGTCTGTCATTTTGACAGATCATGTAAGTAAGAGATATTATCTTGAGCACTGACACAATCGGTTGACAAGTCACAACCTTTCATATCAACTATTCTAGTAAACAATCACGATACAATAAGTACAGTAACACAAGTAGCTATTAAGTGTCATTCTGACATTTTACTACATAGAAATCTATCCCTAAAACAAGGGCCACTTGCAGATTTCTTGTCATGTTTCACTAGAGAATATTACAACTGAACAAGTTGTTTTCTGTTACTATAACCAAAGGTGTTTACCAGTTTAGTACTTCACAATTAACTGCTACATAAACTCAACATGTGACCGGATCTGTGAAAACCTGACACAATCGTGCAAGCCTAAATTTATAGTATAAAGCATTGAATACATTGGATGAAATGCTTGTGTATTATTAAACAAAATCCGTAAATTTTTGGATGCTTTTTATTTGGATGCATTTGTTTGCATCACGTCAAAGTGGTAGAACGTAATCGACCTTTCTTCATAAAATTAGCCTTTGTATGTAGTGAAGAAAGGTGTCACACAGAAAAACTTACCCACTAATCGATTCCCCTATTCATGTCAAACATGATGGTCAAAACTTTAACTCCATATATGTCATTCCATTTGTAAGTTACAACTGTTTTAGCACCTGTATTTGTACTTGCTGTACAAATTGATTTTACTGATGTTGCTACTTTGTAGGCCTGCTACTGTGAAAGTTATTGGCATATGAAGCTGAAACTTTGTCAGAGGGTACACTTGACTAAATAGATTATAAATATGTAATATACAGGAATTGTATGATCGTGTCGGGTTTTCACAGATCCGGTCACATAATTATTATATTGTGTTAACATGTAGTGTGATTGGGACAATGCATCACATTCAAACAGAGCTTAAAACAGATTACACACTCACTTCCAACAAATATCTTGTATCTTCTCAACATCTAGTTTGGCTGCTGCCTCAAGGAAAGCAATCTTTGACTATGACTCTAATAATTTGGCGAAGTCAGCAGCAGACAATACATTCTCATTGAACTTGTTGATGTCAAATGATGTTACTATCGGAGGAGGACGAAGTAGTATAAACTCTTGTTCTTATTGTCTCAAGATGATGGATTCATCATACAGGTGAGGTCTCATGAAATCCTCCAGTATACTGGAGCTGACCTATTATAAACATGTTGAAATAAGTTTGTCCCAAGACTGCAAGTTATCACTACACAGACTAATAGAGCAGTCATGTATTCCAATACAGTAAGGTGTAGCAGTTTTAATGAAATTAAAGCTAAATACACCAAATATGGTATGAGAGAAAAGAGTACACAGGGACAAATATGGCACAATATAAAGCTAAGTGTTATGTTGCGTGACACAACCACTTTTATTGCTATATTGTGTACCTCACAGGCACATGTCCATGACAACCCCAACAATGCTAAAAGTGAAATGAAAAGTTGAGTACTTGCTCTCTTCCTGTCTGTCTGTGTGTTAGTCTGTCCTTCTCACATGTACAAATGCACACAAAACTTGCAAACATGAACAAAGCAAAGCCTCACAGCTATTATTCCCAGTCAATCAACACTGGGATTCTTGCATACCACTTGGGCACTCAGGATCAAGTGTCATGGATAGAGGCTACAAACCTGAAGTTATGCAGTGACCCCTAAAACACAAGTATAGTTAGACATTTGTTTCCACAGTTGATATCAAGCCACCAGGTCCCCGTTACTGTTGAGCAATGTAAACAACAGCACTGCATGGGCATAACGGAGCTTTGCACTTGGAACCTTTCAATTACCAGGCTGGTGCTATAATTACTTGGCTACACTACCTTAAACAATGCACGTGTGTACACACAACATACAGTACACAATTAACACACAGTACACAATTAACACACAGTACACAATTAACACACGGTACACAATTAACACACACACACACACACACACACACACACACACACACACACACACACACACACACACACACACACACACACACACACACACACACACACACACACACACACACACACACACACACACACACACACACACACACACACACACACACACAAAGTACACAACACAGAGAGTGTAACAACTAACCTACACAGGTAAAACGAAATCACCATAACATGATCAGAAGTAATTGTTAGTGAAATCTCATTAATATGGACACCTCTGGGACATCATGAAGTACACCTAGTGGCATCCCAAAACTCCTAATATTTCCTAATTGTTCCTTATACTTGTTGCATACATGTAAACAACTTCATTGAAGGCACTTGATGAACTATAAAAAATTGACAAATTTATGTAATTCATCAAATCTTTCTCCATCAAAATTCTTGTATCACAAGTGTCTATACTCCAAAATTACAGTACAGTCCATTAATAACTTCACACACGCGTGACATTTTGGCGTGGTGCCACACAACTTTTCCCGTGGCAAAAGCAAAATTTATGCGTGGGACTGGTCATTGCCATGCCGTGGCACAAGACATTACCATGCGTGGAAAAAGAGATTGCAAATGCAACGCGTGGAGTTCTGTCATGCTACAACCGGTCCCCCCAAAATCGGTTCCCCCGGACCAGTTGCAGCAACCATACTTGGTCCTCCTGGACTGCTTGTAGTACTGCAGCCTGTCCCCCCCGGACAACTTACGCCACCACGGTTGGTCCCCCTCTGCCATAAGTGGTCCCCCACTGGCTTTATTATAGACTCGATCACAGAGATCTTTGAGAAGGCGTAGGGCTAGGCACAAGGTGCCCCACTGTGCCGACCTAGCTTCCCGTTCCACTGTGGCTTTCGAGGTGGCCTTATAATTACTAGTATGCGTACATGTTATACAAGATTGAGAAACTCTAATAGAACAGTCACCTAAAATCTACAGTTGCATTGGTACATTTAGCCTGCTAAGGATATCTTGCAAATGAAATGCATGCGATCTTGTGTATGCTATTCTTTAGGTCTATAATAATACTCTGCTGGCATGATTGTCACTCTATACAACTCTTGATCAATGTAGTCCACACAACAAGCAGTATGATCTTTATTATTATTATTAACACTTTACAGTGACCAGCACTGAAGGTCTGACAGCAACATGTGCTGCAGCCTTAGGATTACCTAATCTAATTTCAGGGACTTAGACCTAATGACTTGACTTACTGACTGACTGAAAAGGTGTAACAGAAAAGGGGCCAAAGCAAGGAAAAAAATCCCTCCAGCCCCAGGATTCAAACTGCAGCAGGGGCGGATCCAGGGAGGGGGGGGGGGGGGGGGGGGCCTTGGGGGCTGAAGCCCCCCCCCCTTCATATTTAGGCTTTACTTGATCAATATGCAGAGTATTATAATGAAATTTTGTCTTAGCATAATTATATGATCACTAATAATACAAATACTCATAAAACCACCCTATAAACGTCTTTCCAAGGTATTATCAGTGGATTTATGCTAAAATTTATGCAACAAGGACCCGAATCAGCATTGGAGGTTTACAAGATCGAGATACTCTAATAGAGCAGTCAGCTAACTACTCTAATAGAACATTCACTGGAAACATGTAGTTGGTTCTGTTATGGAATTTTTCCAAATCTGCCTGCACCTATACATGCAATGAAATGAATTGGTCTGTTTAAAGGGCTTCATTCATCTACTTGTGTATGACAATACTTAATTCAGGTTCACAATTTCCATTGAAAATGCTCTCAGATTCAATCTTGTATTGTTCAAATTTCAAAATTTTCCACTTTCAACATTATTATTCTAACATGCATCTATTCAGTGTTGTGCAATTGTGAGAGGGGTGCATCATGTACTTGGTTGTCTGTACCTACCCAAACTTTTCCATTAGCAAAATGCTTCAGAGAGCCATACCTATAATCTAAAGGCAGTATATAAAATATCTACAGGCAGAAAATATTATGAATTTTATGTGAAAATGTCTCCAAATTGCAGTGTTTTAGCATCTATTTTTCAAAATTTTCCTGGGGGGGGGCATGCCCCCAGACCCCCTAGTTCCAGCATGCTTCGCATGTTGGGAAATGTGCTTCGCTACCTCTACCCAAGAGATTAGTACCTTGAGTTAGCCCCCCCCCTTTTATAAATCCTAGATCCGCCCCTGTGCAGGTCACCCAATGTCTAGTCGGGGCCACACTCAGTCTTCCTCCAGGAGGGATGGATTTTCTTCCTTAAACCTAAAGTATTTAGATCTAAACCATTCAAGATGTTTTGTCCTGTAAAAAGCTTTAGTTTCTGGAGGGCACAGATCTCTACT
The DNA here is from genome assembly GCF_963678975.1 of Dysidea avara. Taxonomy (NCBI): domain Eukaryota; kingdom Metazoa; phylum Porifera; class Demospongiae; order Dictyoceratida; family Dysideidae; genus Dysidea; species Dysidea avara. Next base: position 2,215,424 of record NC_089273.1, on the reverse strand, counting down.
CCATATACTGGTTCACCCCCTTTGATAAACCCGGGATCATGCAGCTGCTGTAAACATTAGGGGTAAAAACACTGTAGCTAGCTAGTACATACAATGGGACCTCTCTTAACAAACTCCCCGAATTAAGGACACAATAGAAAAACCTCCATCATAATAAGGACAAAATTTTTTGTCCCAACTGGTCTGGTCAATACATTTTACCTCTAAAAAAGGAAAACCTCTATATTACAGCAAAAAGTGGCAAAAAAATTCTATATAACCATGTGGCACCCGCGACCCTGTGTAAAATGGTGAAATATACAGTAACTTAAATAGTTGCATGGACATCAAGTGGATCTTTCAGATTTGGCAATTATTTAACTTGATTGGTAGTCATTCTAGCCTATACCATAGCACTGGCCAACAGTGAGGGTGATCTGGTCATAACACTGATGCTTCAAGTTCACACACACATATATATGGGTACATTTTCACACAATTATGCTTTGAAAATAGCCTATTGTGCTTTTGAGCAGTGCTCAAAAATCCAGCCTATGGTGCTCAAAATTTAAACAGTGTTTTTGAACATCAAGAGGTGGTCAAGTTTGAATAGCCATCACACAGATTTTTGAAACTGAGGTCTGAGGTAATAAATGTTGCAGTGTTTAACCAAGTAAATAAGGTATATGATATGGCCGGTATAGAACAATAAAACCATTGCGTGCGGTGATTCAATTAAACTATTACTTGTCACACTCTAAGTTTACTAACTTATTGGCTTGTAAGAACCACGTAAGGTCACCAAACTGCATTAGTTCTAGTATCATTAATGGAGAGTGTAAAGTTTACACACTAAGACTAGAATAGAACTTTTCAAGTATAGCCTGCTTGTATAGTATTTTTGATGAAACTGACACTTTAATACATGCCGACATGTTCAAAAAATTATTGTCTAGAACTATTGAAGCTGCGTATGAGGCATGAATCATGCAGCTTGATTGATTATTACTTTACAGTACTACATACAAGTATAGAACAAGAGATGTACAATTAATAAAATCTTTAGGGTACAGTACTGATGGTCCACTAGCTCAAGGCTACCGGCCATTAAAAATCAACAATTTACTTACTGTATCACATTACTTATAAAAATTACATTACTTATACTTAAAGAGTTACATTAAAGGGGGACAGGGTGTGTTGGAACATCTACTACATGGGTATAAAAAATGAAATGTACAAGGGTCGTCAGCTAGTAGTTCCCGATCACTGTTCAAGCCTATATATCCAAGTAAATTAATGATTTTCACCATTGGTAGAACAGCTGTCTAACCCATACTCCAGCCTAAATCACAATATAGAGATTAAATCATATTTATGATAGAACTGAGAAACTATAGCCAACTGTTCGGGTGGTGTGTCATAGTCTCTGGAAAGTGGAGATGGCAAATTGAGCATTACAAGTTACTCTGAAGTGGTAAAGATTCCCAAAAGCTTTATTTGTAGCCTCTTCTGGAGATGCATCTTATAGTGTTATCCTGTCACATATATACTGCTGACAACTGCATGTGGATGACTACATGACACTAAGCTGTGTCATAGTGGTGACTGTTCTATTTGACTGATTGCTCTATTAGAGTATGGCAGATTCAGTTCAGTTTTTCTAATGTTGGATCAGCTAAAATGGCCTACATTACTGTACATTACAAGTTCGTCGGAAATTATCCAGGTTACAAATATTACATAAAATACACTACCAACAGTTATCACTCCAAATTCCTCATTATTACTTACCAAAAACACAAGACAGCTTGTCAGAAAAAGAAAACTGTACAACAACAATATGAGTCTATATGATTATTATGGTTAAAATAAATCATCCAGCAATTTGTCAGCTGGAACACAACAAGACTAAGTTAGTAGCAAGCAGAATGTGATTTATCTTCCTTCAGCAGAAAGTATAATGAGAGTTGTTCTACCCGGTAGCGTTGTACCATAGTACTGTACATTAGAAGGCTGGCATTACTAGCACTAGAAGTTGACTGTACAGTACAGTCCATTTATAACTTCACACACGCTTTGCATTTTTGGCATGGCGCCACGCAGCACCACGGCACTTGCCACGAAACATCACACCAAGTTTTCTGTGTGGCCACGCCAAGTTTGCTGCGTTGGCGTGGTGTGCCACGCATAGCCATCACTGGCTGCCACGCATCATCGTTACACCACGTGTGACTGTCAACCACGTGTGTGTATAAACTACAAACTCTACAGTAGTTACATGTACAGTGCTGTACTATAGGTCTGGGACGAAGCTTTGAATGTTTTGTGGGTTTGAAGGTTAAATAAACTTCGAATTATAAAAGTATCGATGTTCGTCTCTTCGCAATCGACCTTTGTGTGCCATGCCCACTTTTGAACCATCAAATTTTAGCTTGCTACCGTAGTTGTAGCCTTAGAACACCTTATGAAGTGATAGATAATGCATCATTAGTTGGTGTTTGTCTATGCATGATAGCAGACATGCCCATTTGCAATTGATCGATCGCGTCATTCAGTACTGCTGCTATGCACTTTCCAAATGCTTACAAACTTATTAAATAGTATTAGAAAGACAAAACTTAAGAAGGGCATTGGCTTATATTAGCCATGCGTAGCAATGGTTTCAAGTGTGGTAATCAGAGAACTGTCACGCTGCAGGTGGTCCCCCGCCGCAAGTGGTCCGGCCGGACCAATTACCATGCCTCAAGTAGTCCGGCCAGACCATGTAAAGTTGCTGCAGATGGTCCGCCCTGCTGCAGATGGTCCCCCCAAAGAAATCTTCACTATGAGCTTCCCAGTCAGTGCTAGCTCAACGTCTTAATCAAAACGCACTGCCCTCCACAAAATACGAGTCCGGTGAAGCGAAATTTGAGTAATGCATGACCTATAATTGCTATTCTTAAACATATAATTCTGAACATCGCATTGTTTTGCATTTGCACGTGGTTCTCGTGTAACACCTTGTGGGCACCAGTGTCCCTTTCGATCCCCCTTTCAAAATTACTAACAAAACCTACTCTTATTATTATTATTGTTTACTGTGGGCTTTTCTGGCCAAAATTATCACTCTAAAACCAACCAGCCTTACAATACCTTCAATGGTGCCCTTGGCAGTATTGCTATAAAACAGTGGCCAAAAACACTTCTGATAAGTTGGTTCAGAATTTAAATTTTTTATTTACCAGAATTTTTTGACTGACTCTGCCTGCCTGATACATTCAGATGAGCGTACTAGACAACCGCTAAGGCAGCAGGTCTTCTTTTTTCACTGTTAGATATCCCTTCAGCATGACTGGTGCCTTTTAGCATATGGCTGTATATACAATGTATGCTTCATGGACTAACCTACGTCCTCTTTTGTGTGCCATTTATCTTAGTCGACAGCCCAAGGTGTCGATTCGTGCAGTGTGATGGCTTCCTACATTACGGAATTCATCTCAGATTTCCATTGGTACTTGAATAATTACAGAGATCCTTCTCATAGTGTTCTTTGTTTGTAATGCTGTGTAACAAGCTGGACATACGTAACTGAAAATGAACAGCAATGGCCACTTCAATTTCAGCAATAATTGATAGTTGGGGGTAAGAGTTCAAATGCTAAATTAATAAAATGGCATGCCCGGCAACATTCCTCCTTTTGATGCAGTATGTGCAGATTTATTTGTAAAAAAGCGTTTGCAAACATGAAGAAAAAATTGGGAAATTTAAGTTTGATTAGGGGATCATAGAAATAAAAGTAGTGAATTAAGGCAGGTCACCTATACCTGCAGATATACTAGTGGACATCATGCTTGAGCCAGTTATGCTTTGAAAATTACCTATTATGAGTTTGAGCAGTGCTCAAAAATCAAACCTATTATGCTAAAAATTATCTTTCAAAATCAAGATTATGCTCAAGTGCTGACTGTTTTATTAGAGTATATCTGCATTTCCTGACTGCTGTATTAGAGCATCTCGATAGAGCAGTCGAGAATGTTTACCTGGGACTGCATTGAAATCCGGTTAAATGGTGGACTATCATAGATTAGGTATATAGACTAGATAAGTCAACGCCACTAAAAGTTAGCTAGACTACTTACTTGAAACCAAAAAAATTTAACCATTAAAAATGAATAAGTTTTCCAATAAACTGATAGTGCCTGAATATGTATGTAGATCTGGGAAGTTGTACCCACAACCTCAGGATAATCACATGATGGACAGCTGCAGTATGTGTAGTGGTTCAATCCAATGAGGAGACTATGGACAATATATGACCAGTCATGGGGAATTCTTTTGTAGCTGCTTCAACTTGACAATCATACCAGTGCATGCATACCCCCATCATATGATTTCTTATCTGGAGCAGCTGGTGTAGCTAAGTCTGTAACAGAGACTGTCAGTAAACTAGAATACATCATGAACCTCATCGGTATAAAGAGTGTATAATATTTAATAGTTGAATATTTTAAAGTATTATAGTTTCAAAAGAGTAGCTAGCTAACTTTCAGTGTTGATGACTTAGCTAGATAAGTTTATATACTCTTGTATTAGTCCATCAATTCATAGACTTTCAATGTAGTCTCTGGTAACCATTCTTGACTGCTCTATTAGTGTGTACTTTAGTACAAGTAACTGCTCTATTAGATTGTTATAGTAGAAGGATCCAACAATGCTGAAAAGAAGCATTGCTGGTGCTGTGAAATCCAACCTGTATGTCGACATGACCTATATCAGGCATTTTCTGTTGGTTGTTCTCATTTTCCTAGAAATCTACTTATACCCCAGATCACCTCCCCACTAAACCAGTCACTACTATGGTTTTGTACAATATTTCATAATAAATAGTGATATCTGTCTAGGTGTTAAATCACCAAATTCTTGATTCTAAAGTGTCCATTACAAAGATGTGTCCGATGTGACTCAGTCAAGCTACAATAGTTCAGAGATGACAAGTCCTCCTGAAGACATGACCAGTAACTCACAGGAGGATGTACCATGTCTTACAGATATTTTTTTAGCCTTTAAAATATTATCTGAACCTCATTCACTATGTGAGACATCACCATGTGAGACATCACTATGTGAGACATCACCATGTGAGACATGGACAGTCACTGCCTAAATTGCTGGAAAAATAGTAGCGTTGTACTGATAATCTGATCAATAATCAGTATTGGGCGATATTGGTTACTAGCTGATTAATCGGTTTTGATTAAATCAAAGCTGATATTAATCTCCACTGTGCTGTGTAGTATAATGATGTGGGGGAGGTTAGACATAAGTTATTTGGCATTTATGTGTTGATGGTTTAGCAGTGACTGTCAGGTTTTAGGCCATTCCCTGAGGTTTTAGGTTTGTATGTACATACTTGTCTCACTGTATAGCAGTAGTAAAAACCTGGCAAACATCAGTAGCTTTTGCTTGTGGTATACATCCAGCTTACAGTTTAGCCTACAATGAGGTGTATATCAATGATTATGTCACTAATATGAGTCACTTAGTAATGATGAGAATGAGTATTAGTGATATTAGTGTATATCAGATCAGTTATAAGTATCTGTTGCTTAATTCAGTTGTTGTAATTGTAGGCTAATTCTGTTATCTCTGCAACACACTTTACAAGGCTGCAATTTAGCAGCTACAGCAGCATTGGTTGGTGAACATAAAACTTTCACCACTACACACCACACTACATACCTGCACAAACCTGTTACACCACAATACCATAATCCTAACTTGTTAAAATACACAACACCCATCATAACCATTACACTAACATTATCATATATGGCAGACCACTAACTACACATGTTTGTAAATTATAGACCAATGTAATCTACTGGACTTGGACTGGAGAAATAACTACAGAGACCAGGGGTACTTTGTAAATATCAGAACAGGAAATCCACAGTTATAAAGTCTCTCATCTAACCAGCCAACTAATCCACAAACGTGCCATTTGTGTACAAAGTGGCCAACTGCACTTAAAGTTTGTAGTACTAGACACAACACAACAAACATACCATACACATGCACGCACTCACACATACCACACACACAGAGCTGAGCGATAGCATTGATAGTGGAATAGATTGCGATAGTTAATCATGAAGACAAAAGCAATAGCAGTGCATCACTATCATGATAGTAGCTAAGATTCGTGTGATCTATCATTAACATTTTAAGCCTGTATATCTTTATTAGTGCTTTCTTTACTAACCAGTGTTACACTACACAAAGCCATCTAAGTGCACTTGAAAGCATATTTATATCAGTTGAAAATGTACTTACCAATACAAGTGGTTCAGACTGACAAATGGAACATACTAAAGGACTTGCTACACTTTGAAAAAGCAGAATAATCCAGATCAGATGTTGTAGGATCATGCATTAAAGTTTTTGTGCTGCCTCATTGTCTGAGTTGTGTAATACAGACAACATCACCAACAGCAAACAGGCATAGAAATATTTGTAAGAGGATATACAGAATCAAGCTGTCTAAAGAAATATCCACTTGGTAATGTAGTAATTCAGAAACTGCCGGGATACAGTATTCACTATTGTGATATTTGATGAGAAACTACTGTATTGTGATTACAGATTTTTGCAAGCAGAAAGTGTCAAACAGTGCCACTGTGCTTGTTAGTGGAGCTGACAGTACATCAGAAATGGTCCAGTATCTTGTCATAGCCTAGCAATTGTGGCATGTAGTGTGATAATGACCCACCTGCCCGCACACCAGCCTCGCGCCTGCTTGTACTCGCACTTTTTAAATCTTCTGATGAGAAACTGAAAATCATCAAATAGTTACCTTATGAACGAGATTACTCAGTCTTGCGTGGCCAGACCACCTTTTACTCTTTATCATTGGTTGGGAAAAACAATGACAAAGAGAGGTCTGGCCAAGCACATGAAGTGAGACTAGAGACTACTACGGGTGGAGTAACAAAACATAACAAACCAACTGGAGGATTATACATCCCGTACAAACACATCATAAACACTTACTACACATGCTCACTGATAATTTCGTTTGGTATCGCTCCTGGTCACCTTGCTCCTGGATCCGATCGCGAGATGTATCAATACTTTCCGGATATTACCTACACCAGTCTCGTGATTTGCATTAGCCTTTGGTAGCCTCGTTTTCTTCAGATCCTTGTCGATAGCTGATAATCACTCTATAACAGGTGTTTGTGTGTGTTGTGTAGTATATTACAGTATGATGAAGTGTTGATTCTTGGTCGTGTTGTATCTTCTGGTAAGGGTAGAGGGTGGGGCGACTTAGCAACGCACAAATGGTCCGGACTTGTTTAAAGGACCACTGTTCCATCCAGACGATCTATGCAGAGAGGATATTATTAAAGCTGGTAAAAGATCAGTACAAGGGTAAAGTATGATAGAATCACATTGATCACTATCTCATTACTTTGTGACAAAGAATATTCTGATGTAGTGATTATGTCAGCATAATTTTGGGAAGCTGTCAGTACTGTAAGTGTGGTTTTGAAAACTGTAAGAAAATGTACACAGTTCGTTAAATATGAGATGTTCTAATAGAGCAGTCAGAAATTCTAAGAAAAACTAATTTAGGGATCATAGGAGTGAGTGTACCTGAAGATAGCATAAGTGACCGATTATCAAATGAAGTTTACACTTTACTTTTCATAAATATCTCCAGGAAAGCAGTATTAACCTCAAATTTTCACCAGGAGGCAGTACCTTTCTCGTATCTCACGTAAGTTTGAGAAATAGTATCTGATTAGTGTCCGTGTTACAAGTGGATTTCTGCACTCCGTATAATACGAATTATCGAAATTTTCACCAGGAGGTAGCACCTTTCTCTTAGAATATCTCATGTAAGTTTGAGCTGATTAGTGTCTGTATTACAAGTGGATTTCTGCATACGAAATATTGAACATTGCTACCTATTATCAAACGATTGTTAATTTCCGTTGATCAGTTATCGAATATTATGCACCTTTTCTACTCTGGTAACCTCAGTGCAACATACACACTCTTAATTAAGGAAGAGAAAAATGATGGGTGTGTTGTATGTACTGTGGTATCACAGTTGGGCTGAAGTCTAACAGTGACTGACTGATACTACCTGACTGACATACTTACTAATACCTTCAGACAAACATAACTCAATAACACCTATATATGACTATGGGCTTGATTTTGTCAGTCATGCAGTAGACATTCCTCTAAATAAAAGAGGTTCATATAGCTACACTGTAGTGTTGTTTTAGTTCTAAGGAACTAGAACTAAATCTAGTTTTAGTACAGCAATTTAATTCTAGTTCTAGTGCACTAGAACTAAACTAAAATTGTGGTCTATTATAGTTCTAAAACTAAACTAAAATTCTTTCAATTTTTGATTCAAAAACTAGAACTGGCATCATCATTCAACTGGCATCATCATTCAACTGGCAACTGGCATCATCATTCAACTGGCATCATCATGTGACCTGGAAATAATGTAGCAAACTTGAAACTTTGTTATTCTAGAGCTCTTGCATAACACAGTAACGTACGTATACATCTAAGACAAGAAAGTTTCAAGTTATAACACATGAAAAAGCTATTAGTAAGACATGCACCACTTTGGGTTACTAATGTCTCACACTACACAGTAGTTCAGTAAAACACTTCACAATGGAAAATAATATGAATTATTATACACAACTATGTATTTACAAAAATAAGACAAGAAACAGTTTGTATTTGATGTAATTCACAATTCATAATAATAAAAACCACAAACCAGCTAAATACAAATCAATAATACATAAAAGATGACATAATTAAAATAATTATGTTATTATTGGCTCACTCCAAAATAGATCATGGTATTTGTAGTAGCGCCCAAATGAACTCAAGTGAATTCTAAGGTTCATACGAAGAATGAATGAACATTCAAATGTGGGTTGAACAGTTCAAACTATATTAATTAGATAATGATACAGTTAACTATTCCATAATGATGTGTGGGAAGCTAAACATGTGGTATTTTGGAATTTAATCAAGTTGACTAGTGTTGATGGTGTTAGTGGTGTTACAGGTCATGTCTATAAAGTAAACTGTGAGGTTTTAAGATTTCCATGTTGTGCCAGTCACTTGCCTCAGCTGTATAGCCATAGTAAAACCTAGTAACCACACTTGTGGTATTCAATTTTAAGTTTTCTGAGTACAAGTGTTGAGTCAGTACAATTGCACGTGTTGCAAACTTGTGAGACCACATTAATATGCGACATTTATATACAGGAACCATTTCTATTTAAAAGTTGGAAAGATTTGTAAACGTTAGTTAATAAATGTTTGAACCCTGACAATCCAAGTTTGTTTGGGCCCTAGTTTGTAGGTCACTTGCTAAATTTGTCTACAAAGTTTCTTACCAGCCTTAAAGCCACTTTTTACTGTAATATTTTCAAAGTAATCTTTTTCACCATAACATGGAGGGTGATAGATAACATCATAGTCGTCTACCTTGTCTGGACTAAACACACTTAGCTCTCAATATTGTTTGGGATTACTACAACTTGTCATTGAGGGACTTAGTGAGCCGTGACTTTTTCTCTAGTGTGAACTGAGAGATTGTACTAAGTTCTCTAGAGTGAACTGAGAGATTGTGGGGCTGCTTATTATTATTATTATGATTAAAGTAGTTGGTAAAGGCAGAGCCTGTATATCAGAAAGCCTTATATAGACCTGTTTAATGATGTTTACCAGTTACTACATTAGAGTGAGCTCCATTTCAGTTGGTACATGATCAGGTGATGATACAGCAATCATGAGATCATCGAAAATCAAATTTCTGAATATGTGACTGAATTTTGGAAAATCACCCATATGGGCACACTTTACATCTAAAATATTTAATGATCAAATCACAAACTTTATAGTGCAAATCTACTTGTTAATGGTTGTAAACCATTCTCAATACCTTAAATTACAAAAAAAATACTTGAAATATTTTCAAGAATGTGCTCTGCTCTTATTAGCAACCCACTAAAAATGAAAATTCTAATTGTTTCATGTGTGCCCATATGAGTGATTTTCTAAAATTCAGTCACATATAATCATCATATTGCCTTTATGAGACAAGTTACAGAATAAAATCCTCTTATGAAGATGGAGATACTCTAAACTCTAATAGAACAGTCAACTCATATAATCTAATCCTCCACAGCTATTGATTCATGGGTATCATCAATGGTAGATCCAGGATGGGGAATTTGGAGCAAATTCCTCCCCCCACCTTGTGCAGGAGCTAGTCATAGCTACATACTTCTGATTAAATACTAAACTTTATGTCAGGCCAAGATTAGTTTATAAAATATGCACATTTTACTACAGTAGCATTTATTACAAACTTTACCTGCAACCAAAGTAAACTAACTGTAAATTGTCATCCAGCATCTTTGTGTGTGCTAAGCACCTCTAAAATAATTACTGTGCTGCTGGCATCATTGCATTCAATGCCTTTAAACAGTTTTTAAACACTTCACAACCATCTGCAAATGCCAAAATTGCAAACTCAGCAGTGAGACACTACTAAGAGGTGATTATTTGCTGCTTCAAAAATGCAGCAATTATGACAAGATAATCTGGCTCTCCCCAACCACCTACAACTTAGCCTGTTTGTGCCCCTATCCTTGCCAGCTCCTGGATCTACCCCTGATCATCTACACCATCTTCCCATTCATGGGCATGGTTTTTTTGCTAATGAAATGTACATTGTCCTTTATTCTCCATTCTTTTTTTATAGATATTAAATACAAAATGATTAATAGGCGAAAGGCCTTTAACTATGTCCATATCCAGTTTTCCTCCTGTATTAGTTTAATAACTTAAAGGCTATTAAATTTTTGCCAGATCAGGTAAGTCATTCCATTGTTGGTCATTCCAAAGTTGAAAAGTGTTGACCAATGCTTCTGTTAATTCTTGGTTCAATTGGTGACCCCTGCATGGTGACACCATCTTGTTGTAATGTAAAAATATCTTTTGGGTCAATTTGATAGAGTGATTTTAACATTAAACACCTCAATTAGGTCTCCTCTTGTTGTACTACAAAATAAAGTGAGTAAAAATCAAGATATTCAAGTCTAGCTTCATAAAGTAGTGTGGAGACAGATGGCATCAACTTAGTGGCCCTTCTTTGTATATCTTTTCTAATACATCAATGTCATTACTAGATTATGCTCATTATGCAACTGATAAAACCAAAACTTAATTTTTAAAATCTACTACACATTAGTTATTATACACAGCTCAGATCTAATTACTGATGATCTCACTAGTATCATCTGATATCTTCAAAGAATACTCTGTTGTCCACAGAACAAGTTGGCTTGGTAAAGTTTTAATTGGCTTAAACTTAATTATATGGCAACTGTTGTGTTAAGCTGTTCATCAACATCTTGCTACTGTGATGCCATTAGCTATTTTAATGAAATTTTCAGCCAAGACATTCAGATGCATGTTTATGTCCATCACTTTATGAGTGCTTCTTAAACTTCTGCAATGTCACTGTCCATAAATACAATGGTGTCTTGACCGGCTCATCAATTTTATCAGGACCTGAGAATAGGGCACAATACATACTTATTGCTTCATACACTCTATCTAGCAAGCTACATGTAGTAAGTAGTCATATGCAATCCATTTATACTCATTACTGAAACATGTTTGGTTAAGAGATTTAGATGCTTTCCATACTATAATCTTCTATGACACTTGACAGAGTGTATAGGTAAAATGTAATGGGACTCTAGTGTTTCAAGCTTCTTTTCATTTGAGTTATGGAAATCATTTCCCGTATCCTTGTATACACTTCAAGTCACTGAGCCTCTAAAATAGTCTACACTGTGCTGCTATAGTGCTAACTGAAGTTTTAACTATCAGTGCAATTGGCAATCAATGCCTATAATAGGTTACACAAGATCTATCTAACTACTGAATCCTTATACTTAGCTATTTACAACTACAGTAGCTTATAGCTTATGATGATTCTACTGTATAATTAAGATATATACACACTATTACACCTTTAATAGGCTAGGTAACACAACACCAAGGGGTATTGTGGCTGCTCTATCTAAATATCTTACTGCTCTATTAGAGTAATATACATTGATCTAGTTCTCCTTAGCTGCCTTGGTTGCCTTAGTGGTAAGTAGCTATGCCACTGAACCCTCTCCTGTTCATTCCATAGTCCTGCAACGTTTACCAATGAAATTTTCAGGAAATGTATAAGTTTGTCATGCACATGCACATTTCCTGAAAGGAATTAGGCACATTCATGTATATAATTACCAAAAGCAAGAGTTCATAATATAAATATACTAAATACATATATTATGAACTCTTGCCAAAAGATAAATTAATTGTGACAATGCCTTACACAATTCCATGTACATTTTCTTTATTTCAGGAATTACGCACATTCAGGTATTTCTGATTCAAGGAATTGTCATAATTTGTTATGCACGAAACGTCAGGTAACATTTTTTTTGCACAGTGGTAAATGTAGGGACCGTGAATACACTGATACAAATGGAATGACTTATATACAATCTAAACATTGTTTTAATTTTTAACTACAGATAGATTCATTCTATGCTCAAGTGATAAAATACAGGAGTCCTACAGTATGTCTGCTATACAAACAATAGCAGTGTAAGGTCATGCTCATTTTGTATGACCTTCAAGTTATAATGTTTCGTCTGAAAATATTGTTAGCCGTAAACTCCAAAACAAACACTCACCAACAACCTTTTATATTGTGAGAATGTTCTATTAGAGTAAATGTGACTGCTCTATTAGAGTATACATGACTGATCTGTTTATTAATGCTTTACAGCAAAAATACTGAAGGTTCCCTACAGCTGTTTAAAAATGTTATCATAGGTGTGTTAAAAAATTTACAGAAAGGAGAAAAAAATCCTTGATCTGACTAGGCAGCTTCGAACCTGCAACAATCCAATCAACGATTGAACGCTTACAGGAGTTTGCCAGGTGGTCAGGACATTTTCTCTTAGTATTTGTATCCATAGGAACTCTAGTGAGTGACTTATTATCTCTAAGTACCCCAAGTAGAACCAAATGGATATTACTTACTGTATTATTTTATAATATTCTTTTTAAAAGTTTTATAACGAGGACTCATGAGTGTAGGGGTGCAGGGAAGGGGTTTTCTATGGTTTCAGGGATCCCTTTGTAAAATTTAGACTTCTAAGCTTGCAGCAAGAACTTTACACAGCATTAATTTGGCAGCACAAAATTACACAGCATAAGTATTGCAACCAAAGTTTGGAAAATCACCCATATGGGTACATTTGACACCTAAAATATATTTAATGATCAAATCGCAAACTTTATAGTGCAAATCTATGGTTGTAAGCTATTCTCAATGCTGTAAATTTCTTCTAATGTTTTCAAAACTGCGACCTGCTCTTATAGAAAGCCACTAAACATGAAAAGTCTAATTATTTCATGCACGCCCATATGGGCAATTTTCCAAAGTTCATACAGCCACAATTTATATAGTAGAAAACTTTCTTTCAGGGAAGGATTTGCAGATGGAACATGAGCCCTCTTAAAAACTTGCTTGAAAGATTGATATACTCTGATAGAGCAGCCAGATACATCCTAGCAGAGCAGTCACATTTACTCTAATAGAACATTGATGTAAATATCCATAAAAATACATTGTTGTTGGAGAGTGTTATTCTTTGTTTTTTATCTTCATTAGCTAAACAACAAACCAGATATTGTAGCTATCATTATAATTTAATGCATGATGCAAAACTGATCGCAGCCTTACACTGCAGCAGTAAAGATACAGCTAGACCTACTGTATTTTATCACTGACTTGGGACTATAAAATGAGTCCATGCTGTGCATATTTGTAGTTCGAAATCAGAATGCTTTGATAGTAAGTCATTTCATTTGTATCAGTGGATTCATGGTCCCTTACTAGTGAGATGGCACTTACAAATGTCTCTATGTATTAGTATGTCTTATGCTGTCTGTCTCCACTAGCTATATTTTATCATTAAATATTTTAGCTGTCAAATGCACCCATATGGGTGATTTTCAAAATTCGGTCACAAATAAAGTTTTCTAAAAGTATGGTGAGTCCTGATATACCCCATGGGTGGTCTGGTAAGGAATAGCAATCAATTAAAGTAACACATGTATACATGTAATTGAGTAACAGTTGTAACATTCAAATGTCCTCTATAATTATTTTTGGAAAGTAGTTCCCTGCCCTATGTTTTCAGAAGTGAAGACATTGCAAGTTCTTTTGATATGAAATGTAGTAATAATGTGTAGTGTGTTAATGTTGTGCAGTATTTTTGGTGAGCACATAGCACATTTAATTAAAATAGATACTGCAGTGGTATAACCCTATATACTTGATATTAAGTACTACCAGCTTCTCTTTATAGCTGTGTTAGCTATCCATAAATGGATTTGTTGTCTCTTTGCAGTTGAGTGGTATTATACTCCACACTGTACAGATTTGATCTATCCAACTATAGGCAGTGAATGTCAATCTATTCAACTATTTGCAGTGAATAGGCTTGAGCCAGTTATGCTTTGAAAATTACCTATTATGAGTTTGAGCAGTGCTCAAAAATCAAACCTATTTCGCTAAAAATATTATGCTTTCAAAATCAAGATTATGCTCATGATCTGACTGCTTTGTTATCAGGGGCAGTTTTAGGGGGTGTCTGGGTTTCCAGAAACCTCTTTGCAGTTGGGCTTACTTCAGATCAGCTGCCCAGCCCTTAGTAAACTAGCTTATTGCTGTATACTTCTACTATAAACTCATAGGAAATAACACACGAATTATACTCATCAATGCTCATCTGCTAAACTGATACTTTTTAACTATCATTGCAGTAAGAATCACAAGAATTTTTGAGAGGATACAGAAAGATCAAGATACTCTAATAGAACAGTCATCTACTCTAATAGAACATTCAGTTTAAGCAATATACTAATTCCACAATTCATTTATTAGGATACAATTAAATAAACTTAACTGTAATCAGAGATGTATCTTTACAAATTGATGTGTGTATTTCAAAGGCCTTCATTTACTGATATCTACTTAATGACAGTCATTGAGGAATACTGTATTCATGTACACATGGACCAATGAAATTGTTCTCAAATTCCATCTCAAAACATTCAACCTTCAAAATTGGCATGTAATTAATTATGCCCTAATATTGTGATTTGCACACTAATATAAGGTGTTGTTAGTAGGATTCAGATGTGGGTGTCTGGGGACACAGCCCCTAGATGTTGACAAGGTTTTAATTTTATAACGCTTGAAATTTAATAAAACTTACTGTACTGTTTAAAACCTACTATTTTACAGAGTTTCTGATCTATCGATGCTGATCACTAGCATTTAATATGTCATGTTTTCACTGATAGTTTTGTAGTTAGCTATGATAGATTGGTCTGTTGAATCTTTATAATTAGCTTCAAGTATTGTAGCTAGTCATGATTTTGTTTATCAACTCTTTGCTTCTTCATATATAGCTACTTGACATTCCTTCTTCATTGTCACTGTTACCATCACCTTCTATATCCTCTTCTGCTTACTCTGTAAGGTATACTGCTGTGTCAAT
Source organism: Dysidea avara (assembly GCF_963678975.1). Lineage (NCBI taxonomy): Eukaryota > Metazoa > Porifera > Demospongiae > Dictyoceratida > Dysideidae > Dysidea > Dysidea avara. The sequence goes on along the minus strand of NC_089273.1, from coordinate 2,199,765 downwards.
AACAAGAATTAACAGAACACTGTAACAGAACAGTACTCTAAGTTGGGGAGAGGGGGACAAAGTCATATGAGGTGGTTAACATTTAGGAAGAATCTAAGAATCATTGCCACTGGAAACCCCCTTCTAAAAATCCTAAATCTGCCCCTGATATAGTATATCAGCATTTTCTGATTGCTGTGTTAGAGTAGGTAACTGTTCTCTCGATCGTGATCTTATATAATTCCATGAAGTGTGAATAATCAGCCAACAAACTGTAAAAATAATAACATTACAAGTTCTTTTGATATGAAATGTAGTAAAAGTGTACAGTGTTTTAATGTTGTGCATTATTTTTGGTGAGCGCATTTCACATTTAATTAAAATCTTGAAAATCATCCTATTATGCTAGTATAATGCTTGATGCTTTTGCTAGCCTATTATGCTTGAAATTATGCTAGCACTATCGGCGTAGTGAATGTTAATCTGTCCAACCATAGGCAGTAAGTGTTTTAATAGTTACCCTGTGTAAGTAACTATACTTAAACAAGTTGTGGGTGGGGCTCCGTAGTGCTGATCCACTCAACCAAAACTAAATTTTCACTACCTTTACTTATAGCTATAAAAATTCAAGTATAATAGGATCAGAAGCTACCTTATACGCAACTCAATTTTTTCCTGCAGCTTGATTTAGTTATGCTGTTAGCTATCATTAATGAGATATTCAATGAGTTTTGAAAGAATGATCATGATTATTTGCTTAATTCAGCTGCTGCATTGTAAACAACAAGAAAATTCACAGGTGATTGTATTTTGCTGAAGTGACTGGCATAATTATTAAGAAGGGAGACCATAGTAATCCAGAAAACTATATCATCCAATACCCCTAACATCTATCAGCATAATGGTTTTATATCACTGTCATAGAGCACCTAAATCTATTAGAAGATTTCCAATTTGGTTTTCAGTCAGGTTATTCTTGCGAAACTCAACTTATTACAGTTAGTTACATACTTTCAACTAACATTCTTACCACTTTTATGACTACAATATCAGCTCATGGTGTACTGGTACATGGTGGAATGGTACATGTAGCATTATGTGTGAAATCACTGACCAGTGAAGGTATAACCACACCAATAAGGAGCTCTCCTAAGATAATAACATCAATTTCCATTCAACGGTTAATAGGATAGGTAACAGCAAATTTAGATCTTCAGATCTGGAATTCAAGATATTGGACTTAAGCAGGAACTTCCCCTATGCTAATTTCGCTAATTATGCCATCATAATTTCTAGCATAATAGTATTAAAAGGCTAGCAAAAGTATCAAGCATTAATAGGATAATTTTCAACAATTTAAATTAAAAAGTGCAATGCGCATGCCAAAAGTATTTCACAACATGAACACACTACACATTATTTCACATCACCTTATAAAGTTAGTATTTTTATTGTTTCTTGGCTGATAATTCACACTTGTGGAATAAGATCGAGGTACTCTAACAGAACAGTCACCTACTCTAATACAGCAGTCAGAAATGTTAATGTACTCTAATAAAACAGTCAACTCTCAAGCATAATCTTGATTTTGAAAGCACAATTTTGAGCATAATAGGCTTGATTTTGAGCACTACTCAAAAGCATAATAGACAGTTTTCAAAGCATAATTTGCTCAAGCCTAACTTCTCCACAGGCTGTTGTTCATGGTGGGTAATTACAAAGTATACCCTACCTCAATGTATAGGGATTTTGTAAGCTCAGAACATGATCAGTATCTAGATGGTGAAAGTCTCAATACAAATCTCTTTTTATTATGGTCATCATGTTATGTATTTTGAGATAGTCGTTTCTCCATTAATGCACACCACCTTTACTTAACACTAAATGTGACCGGGCCTGCAAAAACAGGGCATGTGGGCACAAACTATACCCCATCACTCTACAGGTAATATCTCAGTATTGGAAAAGTATATTTCCATTCTGTAACTTGCATCATGATGCCAATTAAATGCTAACTAAGAGCTGAAAATTGCAATGCCATAGCATAATGGTGCAAAAAGTTATGAGTGATGAAACTGTGAAAAAGTAGTAAAAAATCATGTGCCCACATGCCCTATTTTTGCAGGCACGGACACAAATTGTGACCATATTATAGCTAGCACATAATTTCAATGGTTTTCATTCCTGATTGATAATCTAAGCTAGTTAATCAGTACACTGTTAACTATTAGAGCTGTGTAATAACAAATTTAGACATACAGTACCTTGATATTTCCTTTTGAACTTATCTCAATTATCTAACATAATTATCTAGATAATTTAAACAAATACATATTATAGTCAACTGTCAATAATTTAAGCCAGTAAAGTGAGGAAATTACAATTTTGATTAGAACATAAAGAAGTGAAAATTGTTAGTTTTAGCACAGTGTTCAAGTTGTAAGGGAATTGGAGGTGTTCCCTACCATCAGATATCTTTGATACACAAGTAATTTACTGAAGTTTACGGATAAATAATTTCATCCTTATCTTGATAAGTCTTCTGATATCTAGATAATCACACACCTCTATTAACTATATAGATAGTTGGTTTGTGAATTTTTACCCATCAAATTTTGTGAGGTGTGCCATTATCAAAAATGTTATGTTGCATAGCTAGTGGTTTGTGTAGCTCGAGGTGTAGCTGTAATACATAGCTAGTGGTTTGTGTAGCTCGAGGTGTAGCTGTAATACATTTGTGTGTGTAGTATTATATGATTACTGTTTAATTGTGTAAGTGCGATTACAATTATAAGTGTGATGTCATAGCTTATAATAGAAAGAGCTCACAGTGTAGTTGTATATTTGTGTGGACTATTGGTGGTCTACTTGATCCCCTGCAGGTTATTAGGTATACACAAAGCCTTGATGTAAGGGGTACCTTAACAACTCACAGTGGTTATTACCTAACAACTCACAGTGGTCATTACCTTTTGGCCATTCCAATGGAGTGAACCCAGTAGTGGAGTACCTGGTGCTACCAAGCAGTGAAGAACTAATATGTGACTGGATATGCAAAAAAGGTAATTACATGTACTTGGCTACCCATAATTTCATTTTCTTAATATGGTATGAGTTTGAAATGTGCTTGTGGTCACATCATAACATACCACTTTTGTTTGTTGTGAAAATAAACTTATAATAATTATGAAGGTGACAGGTTAAAACATGAGTTCACTTGTAATTAGTCAAAGTTGGGAATTGGGAAAGGTTATCAGTCCCTTTTTTGTACATTTGGCCAAGCTATTCAGGCAACAGTCTATTTAATGGTCCAAAAATACACTACTAGAGTTCCAATAGCAGTAAGACTATTAGTAGAGCGGCATAGTGTGCATTTCATGCACTTTTTGATACAATTATAAAACTTTCCACATAAATAGTAATTATTGTGACATTTATTTTTTGATATAGAGCCACTGCATATTTGGCCTTATGCAACCTTTATAGCCATTTTTGCATTGAATATTTATCATTTTTGTCCTGAAGCATTAAATAACACTGTTAAAACATGGTTTCAAATTAAAGGTGTTGATCTAAGAAACAAAACAACTTTTGTTTGAAGTGAATAGCTCATTCCACCACAAAATTATGACTACTTTAATTAGTCGTAAAAATTTGTTGCCCTTAGGGTGTAAATTACCTGATGGGCAGTAAACGTCATAGAATTCCATGGCTAATATAAATTATCATAACTTCGGGATGAAACCACCTATTGACTTCAAATTAAAACCAAGTAGTTTCTGTCAGTCAGACTTTTAATTTGTAAACAGTGTAGCATAATGCCTCAGGGAGATAAAGACAAAAGTGATGAATTCTCCATTAAAAAATAGCTGTAAAGGTCACCAGAAGTCAAATCTGCAATGACTCTATATAAAAAATAGTTATCACAAGGAGTACTATTTGTGTGGAAAGTTTCATAATTGTATCACAAAGTGCACGAAATGCCCATTCTTTGTGCTATATATGCCACTCTAAGTGTGTATCTATTCTTAGAATTGTTTATGTACATGCAACGTGATAAGTCACAGGTTTTCTGTTGGCATATATAGTAAAATGGCTTGTATGTATATACCCCCATAGTGTTGTGTATGTTCTGACTGTCTGCATTAGTCACATTGAAAGGCTGGTATGTATGATCTCAACAGTCACAGTGAAAAGTTAGTGGGTACGACCTATAGAGGTCCTAATGGTTTACCATCAGTCACAGAGAATAGATATGTGCCAATGAAAATATGAGGGAGCATTAATAAGGAATTGTTTAAGGTCTCAAGCCTCCCAATTGCTATGGTGTATACATCAGGCATCATGCACAATATTTTAGAGAGACTATGTCTGTTTTTTCTACCATCTTTATCAATATTTACTGGATTGATGTCAATTTATATATTTGAGGTGAAACATTGCCACTATCAGAGGAGGGCACCACTCAGGGGATCCCCCAGCAATGCCCATGTATGGTTTGGGAGTTGTTCCTCTAATTAACACTTTATCAGATGAATTTGTCAAGCAGGTTTGGTATGCTGATGATGTCATAGCTTGTGGATGTTTAGCTGATGTTCAACGCTGGTGGAATCATCTTGTTTCATGTACACTGTATCACAAAATCAAAATAACTTGTTCTGTTTCAAAAGGCATAAACTCTACCGTTCATATTGGGGGATGGTCATTATTCTTTTAAGACTCCACTTGCAGCTGCCATGCAGTGTTGAGTTTTGGAGTCATGGGGAAATGCTCTGTCATTATAGTGCAGATACTTCTTGGTGGGGCCTGGTGAAACAGAATGTTTCCACACATATGACACAATGTACCATTACCCCTACTACCTTTCAAAAAGCTGCAAAGAAGATTCCTAATTGGAAAACCCGTGATAGTTTTCATATGGCTACTGGCTAAACCATTTAACATCTATTACTATGATCTCATTACAAGTAAGGGGCAATCTTCAGCCCACTTTCCATCATTGTTGACTGGACATATTATGTTTTTGATCATGAAGTGCCAAGCTAATTGGCCCATTCCAAGTAATTATTGCCCAATAACATGCTCATCCACAGTTTGGAAGCTACTATTTAGCATTATCAAAGATACTTTTCATCAGCATCTTACACTGGGAAAGTAATGATCATTGCGATTTGTGAAGTTTTTCATAGTAAATTATCAAGCATCTTGTGATCCTACATGCATCATGCCTCCTCCATAATGGCTGGCTTTCAACTTCAAATTCTTCAATGCATTATAGAGTTTCTATGGGTACAAATACATGAAATTAACATGGAGACAACATCCTGACCACCTGGCAGACTCATGTAAGTGTCCAAACATAGCTATAGATCGGATGGCTGCAGGTTTGAGGCTGCCAAGTGGATTTTTTATTCTCCTTTCTCTGACTTTTCAAACATAATATCTATAAACAGGCTGTAGGATCAGGTGTCTTACAGATCTTCAGCACTCTTGCTGTAAAGACATAACAAATAAAACAACTCAAATAAATTATTGCAGCAATTACAAAAAAAATTCAAAATTGGTGCCAATTTCAGCAGATGCCACATTTGGCAGCATACAATTGGCAGCAGATTCCCAAACAATCTCATCTGTGTACCTCTTGTGAAGACTTACATATATTATCTATTACCTACTCACAAATTACAATTCATGTACACAATGTGCACAAATACAGTCAAGACTCAGGGGTGTACGCAGGAATTTTGAAAAAGGTTTCCAATTGACTGTTATATTAGAATAGTTTATATTACCTGACTGCTTTATTAGAGTATCTCAATCTTTTCACCAAAATCATAATTCAGAACAATGCTATAAGTGTTTCTATCATGTTGAAACTATTATTTAACTAAGATAAAAGTTTAAAATGTGTCCTGTTCCATGACAGATTCCAAATTCTGGAAACCTGAAGTTTCAATTTCTTAATGTTTCAAGTGGTGTGTAAAATCCAAAGGGGTTTCCTGAAACCCCTGGAAACCCCCCCCTCGGTACACCCCTGAGACTTATGTATAATATTTCATACTTTATTTTGATGGTAACAATCCTTATAATTGTGATGGCAATCAACCATCAATCATTATCTTTTGATATTAATAATAGCATTTTGGCATTTAACAGCTCCACATTAAACAGGTGTTTTACAGACCTTCAGTACTTAAAGAAATAAATATTGTACATTCAGTACAGATTATGATGACAAACAACAACAAGGGTGATGAAGCAAGCCAAAGTGTGAGAGGGCAGTAGAATTTACTCAGTAGAATTTAAAAGCATAATAAATATGTGACCGGATTTGCGAAAAGGTACCTTTTCCACACACAAAATTTGACCCACTTTTTGGACTTTGAAGCTGCATAACATTTTGATCATAGTATATAATTGCCTGAAACTCTCCATGTGTGTAGCTACAGTATCTGGCTATATTTTAATACTAAGAACAAGTTAATCAGTAGAAGGAGTCAAGTGTTACATCAGTTTGTTTGCTGGTATGTAAAATGTGTGGAAAAGGTACCTTTTCGCAAATCCGGTCACATATGATGATAGTTTGAGAGCAACATTTTTCCATTTTGGTAGCGTTGAGAGAACATTTAGCACTATAAAATGTAAATTAAATAGCTACTTACAGCTTTAAAACAAAATATAAAAGGTGTCTGCTCTATTAGAGTTATTGTAACTTTGTCTTGCAAGCATTGTCCACAGGACTGTTGAGAGAATTTAGGGGCCTTGGGCTAGTTAAGAATGTAGGGCCTCTATAAATGATACAGCTTGCATGCTGGTGAAGCATGCTAACCTAGGGGTTCTGGGGAATGCTCCCCCAGGAAATTTTAGAAAATTGGACCTTCTGAGATTGAATATAAGAGTGATTTGAGTAGTATAATTTGACTGTTGTATTGTCCTATCAGTAGGTATCTGAAGCTTAAATTAAAGATTTCTACCCAAAACATGTCACCTAGTAAATACTGCATGCACCCCTGAATATAAGTTTGATATTTAATATAATAATTTTTATTCTTCAAAGGGATTTCCAACAGAATATGCAAGTTTATAATACTAGCAGCAAGGCTTTGGGGTTGTCCGCTGAGAGACCTAAATATTTGATGGTCCAAAACTCAACAGATTGCTATAAACTAACTTGGATGAAATATTGTGATAGTTGATCACAATCACATTTTTGCACAACTCACAGCTGGGACAGTTATCTATTGGCAGATGGTCTACACATATGCAGTAGAACTCATGAAGCGACAAATTAAAAACAAATGACTTTTCAAAAGTTTTTGCTATATGTATTGATGATATATGTGCACCTACGTGCATGATATAAATACACCCATACCTGACTAAAAAGCAACTGCAGACCATACTTATAGCTGTGATAAGCTCATACTCAGTCTTGCATCAATCACCAACAGTGTTGGGAGTAACGCGCTACTTAGGTAACGCGTTACGTTTGTGGTAACAAAGTAATATAACGAAATACACTATAAAAACAGGTAATATAACTCAAGTTACTTTACTTGCAAATGTAACGCGTTACCTAAGTAATATAGTTACTGTAACGAATCTAATATTACGTAATATTATTACTAAAAGTAACCGACGAAGTTACTAATCTCGTTAGTAACCCACTGAGTAACGAATAGCCACACCGAAGTAATGAAGCCTACTAAATAAGGCTTATTCACCAGCTACTTACTTATATCAAGACTTGCACATTGTCCAACAACGCAATCGTGTCACGTGATAAGGTGGTAATTTCACACGTGACAGCTTAAGGCTATGGACACAAAGTAATATATTAAATATGTAATATTATTACAGCTACTTTATTTTATGGGTATTATGTAACTGTAACTAAACAGTTCAGCTGCAAGTAATATGTAATGCGTAACTAGTTACTTTTACAAAGTAACTTGCTCAACACTGATCACCAATGTTACAATGTCTGCTTTAGAAATACTGAATCCTTAACTCAACTCTTTCCACAGTAAAGTTTCATGTCACATTATTTGTAGCTACTTGTATTTGGATATTTAGAGTGCATTTGATTGCTCTATTAGAGTGTATAGGTAACTGTTCCTCGATCTTGATCTAAAAGTCACAGTGCTCTTTAAGTGCTGTATGATATATTATTATGGGCAGTGCAGTGGCATGTAATTGTCTGCTGTTCCTTGAACTATATAATGTTGGATATTGAATTTGCAGTTGCTAGCCAATTGATGCTATCTGTTAGTAGTACAGTTATACTGAGACTTCCTGTGTCTTAGAGGAAGATTTACACTGTTGTGTGTTCTTTCATTGTATGTGTCAATAATATGTAGCTATGGGGCCCATTTAAACAAAGTGGGGCACAGAGAAATTTACCTCAGTTCCCCCTCCCCCCGTCTGTGGCCCTGACTGTCCAATAAAGGTAGGGGAATGGGTATGTCCTCCTGTTTCCACCATCTCTGAACAATGTTTTTAAAAGGTATATCATAATGGGGAATGTCGAATTTATTTGCAAAATTTCTTGAACTTCTTGTAGTTCTTAATTTATTTTTGATTAGGCCATACCTATTTGAAACGTTGTTACTCAGATTTATTTTACAAAAAATAGGTTGGTCTGTAGGCCAAAAAAAAACACAGCTAGTTAGGCCAACTGCAATATTATTATCTTTAGATATGTACATACATACAATCTCTGGTTACAAGCCATACAGTAGATCAGTAAGTCATATTAAAGCTGTATGCAACCCTATCAAATCCCTTCTACTGTAGTACATTCAGTAATGGATAAACATAGCTAGTAGTTCAATGAGCACTGTGTTGATGATATTATAAATTATCTTCTCCAGGGGTAAGGAACACGCTGTTTTTACATTCACAGATAGCTAGCATTATATTTGAGATCAAAATTGTACCAACTGACTGTTCTATTAACGTACCTCAATCTTTTACAGCAATTATTAAGGTGTTACGTGATCTATTTTTGCTTTGTTTTTCTTCATAACAAATTCTGTGCAAATTGGGTCGATCAGGTCTAAGCAACAACTTTTCTAATAAGTATGGCCTTATGCTGTTTTTGTCAAACTTTTGCTTATCAAACTATTGGGTTGTTTAAATAATTCTACTTTACCTACACTCTAGTCAACTGCAAAATTTTTCCTCATGCACTTTTTACATAATGGTCAATGCAAGGCGATTGTCAACTTCACTTACAAGCAGTGCTTGTGTATAAGCAACACAATATTATATCCATTGCACATGCAAATTAAGGCATCAGCTGATCAGCAATATGTGTATCATCTTAAATGCTCCAGTCCACCAGTTATAAAAATGAAGAATATGTCCTGTAGGTTGCCACCCCCACTGACACTTGTAGCAACTCCTGTATGTATTTTAATGCACTTCATTATTAGCTGTTAGGTTATTTGCTTGTAACTACAAATATCATAATATTGTAGCAGTATTATAAACAAGATGAAATATAGCAACTATAGACTGAATGTGTGGATTTAATGTAGTGCATTGTAATTTTCAGGTAATGCATAGCTACCATAGTAAATTCGCACATAGCTACCATACTATACTATACAAGTAACAAGGTGGTAGTTAATGAAATCAGATGCAAACATTTTGCAATTTGACTTAATTTTCTTATCCACAATGTTTGCAATACATATATCATGGTTGCTATGGTAACATGGCTTCATCAGTAGATCCAGTACCAGGCACAGTAACTCTTACATGACCTCCCAACACACCCCTGATATACACGTTCATAACATATTCCTGCTCATGACTACAACAAGAGATCACAAATGACCGTATACGTACAAAATTTGAGAGACAGTCAGACAGATTTTGTGGTTGCTTCATTATCCGTGAAAATTTCATCCTTGAAAATGAACAATAATAGGATTGGTTCAATGCTTTATAATAGATATCCTATATTTGAAAAACCATGCAGTGATCCTCGAAAGTAAAACTGCGAAAATTTTGAAAATTGTTAATCCACAAAATTACGTACCTTGAAAATTTGTACATATACGGTAATCACAAATCATTTAACCTGTTACTACTTATATTGAGGAGTGAACATCACTGTTATAATAGAAGAGTGATGTGGATAAGTGGTAGAACAGGTTGGGTTGACACTAAACACTTCTCCTGACTGGTTAGTTCCCTCACCAGCATTCTTCTCCAATGGTTTGACATTATGCTGTACACCTACAAACTTTTTGTTGCCAGTTAGGCAATGATTAGGGACCCGCCGATTATGCTGGCATAATAATGAGCATAATAGGTGCCTGAAAGCATTGAGCATAATGCTAGCATAATAGGGAGAAAATTTGTGCAATGCTATAAATTCTTGCTTATCAAAATGCATATCCGACAAAAAATCGATATACTCTAATATAGGGTCCGCAACGTGAAATTTCGACCTCCGAGAATCAACTATCAAACCACCCACAAATGCTAGGCTAGGTACCACTTAGAAAACGCCAGATTGGTGTTATTTTTCATTAACGTCTTGTCGTGCAAATCGGCGAATATGCTTACAAATTACGAGATTTTTTGTTATATCTTCAAGTAAATGTCTTTTAAAGCTATAATATGCACTCTCAACCTTTCTTACTAACTGTACTCTAAACTAAAACCATCAGTGGCTGCATTGTCTGGAGCGATTTCCAGCCGCAGCATAGCAAAAATGAAATTTCGGACTCGAAAAAAGTTTCGATGCCACTGAAGCACACAGTAGCGATGCCAAAGTAACCCTCCCAGGTCAAACTGGTCTGGCATGGGTCCAACTACTACCACACCAAATATCATGGAATTCCAAAATTGTTTGCCATCTGGCTGAGCTCGACGGATGTCAAAAATTCGTCAAAAATGCCGATTTTATTCACTGACGGGAACCTTTGCTAGCCAGATGTGCTAGTTTACTTCTCAAAAGCTTACTAGACCCATAGCCAGTAGCTTTCACTCATAGGGTTGGTCTGGCAGCTCTTCTAGCGACCTCAAAAACCAACAAATGCCGATATCCACGAATTTTGCCGATATCGACCAATTTACAATGCGTTAAAGAAATCTTGCACATCAAACGTGATGCTTTGCCTCTCTAAAGTCATACTGCATCCTTGTTTAGTTATATTCGTCCATAGGGTGGCACTGGCAGCTCTTTTATCGAGGCCAAAATCCATCAAAATGCCCATCTCACCATTTGTCATCAGTTTTAGGAAGTTTTAGCTACAAATCAAACATGCTGGTTTGCCTCTCTAAATCTTTACTGGACATTTCAATCACCTTCTTCTGTGTAGGCACCTTTCTTCAGTTTCTTGAAAATGTCAGAGCACGCCAATTGGGCGCAACCGTCAACACCACTTACTGCTTATTTTGTTTCATTGATTCCACGAAAATCCAGCAGAAATATTACATAACCCAACTGAATTAGCCTAGTGTAAAATATCCACCCTTCGGAACTCTACACGAATGGAAATTTCGATTGTGGCTTTTGATAATCGGAATTTTCATTTGGTAATCATTTGTATAAACCTGTAGAGTACAATATTTAGAGCTAGACTAACTCCATTTTCGCTCTATTACATTTCTGCTGGTTTTCCTGTCATTTTTACGTGGAACCAATCAAACAAAATAAGCATTAACTGGTATTGGTGGTTGCGCCCAATTGGTGTGCTCTGACGTTTTCAAGAGGCTGAAGAAAGGTGCCTACACAGACGAAGGTGATTGAATGGTCCAGTAAAGATTTAGAGAGGAAAACCAGCATGTTTGACTTGTAGCTAAAACTTCCTAAATGAACTGATGACAAATGGTGAGATGGGCATTTTGATGGATTTTGGCCTCGATAAGAGAGCCGCCAGTGCCACCCTATGGACGAATATAACTAAACAAGGATGCAGTATGACTTTAGAGAGGCAAAGCATCACATTTGATGTGCAAGATTTCTTTAACGCATTGTAAATTGGTCGATATCGGCAAAATTCGTGGATATCGGCATTTGTTGGTTTTTGAGGTCGCTAGAAGAGCTGCCAGACCAACCCTATGAGTGAAAGCTACTGGCTATGGGTCTAGTAAGCTTTTGAGAAGTAAACTAGCACATCTGGCTAGCAAAGGTTCCCGTCAGTGAATAAAATCGGCATTTTTGACGAATTTTTGACATCCGTCGAGCTCAGCCAGATGGCAAACAATTTTGGAATTCCATGATATTTGGTGTGGTAGTAGTTGGACCCATGCCAGACCAGTTTGACCTGGGAGGGTTACTTTGGCATCGCTACTGTGTGCTTCAGTGGCATCGAAACTTTTTTCGAGTCCAAAATTTTATTTTTGCGATGCTGCGGCTGGAAATCGCTCCAGACAATGCAGCCACTGATGGTTTTAGTTTAGAGTACAGTTAGTAAGAAAGGTTGAGAGTGCATATTATAGCTTTAAAAGACATTTACTTGAAGATATAGCAAAAAATCTCGTAATTTGTAAGCATATTCGCCGATTTGCACGACAAGACGTTAATGAAAAATAACACCAATCTGGCGTTTTCTAAGTGGTACCTAGCCTAGCATTTGTGGGTGGTTTGGTAGTTGATTCTCGGAGGTCGAAATTTCACGTTGCGGACCCTATCTAATAGAACAGTCAGTAACTCTAATAAAATTATCAGGCAGCTGACTGTTCTATTAGAGTATATCGATCTTTTCTGTGACATGCACTTTGACAAGCAAGGATTTACAGTCTGTGCTTCAACCATTTACTGCTTTTCCATAAAGTGCAAAGTAGTAGAAAAACATGGGAACTGAGGTAAAAATATTGAGCATAATTTGAGCATAATAGGTAAATACTGAGCATTAATTTAAGCATAATAGGTAAATTTTTGAGCAGTGCAGCATAGCATAATAGATAAAATAATGAGCATAATCGGCGGGTCCCTAGCAATGATTGGTTTGTGTGTGTATATTGGCAGACATAATGATAATATGTACTCAACAAGCCTGCTGGAAGGTTTAGGGTGGTACCAAAGTGACCATCAACATCCTGCCTTGCAATATATAACAGTTATTACAATCACATATTTACACATGCTTTGAGGTTATGTTATGATGTTAACACTTGTCAGCAGGGGTAATTTATGGTTTACCGAGTGGGTGGGCAATAACCAGTTTAAAGGTTTCTTCGCTGGTTATTGGCTGACGTAGACAACACTGGTTATTTGCACACCAGTGTACAGCACTAGTTCAACATGTGAAAAAACCTTTGGGGACATGTGCAGAATTAAAAATTAATGATGTTGGGGGTGATAGGACCTCAATGTTGCAGCTCTGGATATTTCAACAGGACATTTATATACAATGTGTTAAGCCAGATCCACACTGTTATCTATACTATTAAGAGTGTTGATTAGGATCTCAACTTTTAGCACTGAGTTGTATAAGTTAATTGTGACCAGATCTGTGAAAAGGGGTCTTCTAGCCTTTCCAATGTACTTGGCAATCCTTAACTTGACTTGTGCGTATGGTACCAGCCTGAAATATGGTCACCTTACACTCCTAATATAGCATTATTCCTGGATGCAAGTTTAAGAAAATATGTTAAACACATGATGAGTTATCACTTGTCAAACTTGGAAATTTGGAAAGTCTATAAGACCCTTTTTCGCAAATCTGGTCACAATTTACATTTTTCCAAAAATATTAAGTTACAAACATGTCTCATGTACAGTGGATCCTCAGTTATCTGAATGCCTTTGTTCTTATAGTTAGCCTAAAGAGTTCAGCTAAGTGAAATTGTTCAGATAACTGAAGCCATTATGCAGAGTTGTGTTCAATTACTCTAATAGAACAGTCAATTACTCTAATATAGTGTACACTTATGACAAAATACTCTAATAGAACAGTCACTTTTGGCATTCGGGTAATCAGAGTGCTCAGATCATGAGGTTTGGATAAGTGAGAATCCACTGTACATCCAGAGAGGGTAAGGGTGCAAATCACAAGGGACATGATGCAACTGATATATTATGTACTATGTCTATTACTGGCTAACAGTCTCTGGCAGGCAACCAAGTCTCAAGGGTAATCACTCATTTTATAGACATGCCTGTGAAAAAATCAATTAGAAACCATGGTGTAGCACCTGGGACTTGAAGGTGACTGGAAATGAATTAGCATATCTTGTAGTGTTGACTATGCTCTCGTGTTTGTTTGAAACACTAATAGACACAGCAAGAACAATGTCAGTTTCCAACAGTTTCTCAATTAGCCCACTTCATGTGTACAAATGCAGTTTACAAAAATTGAGTTCAAAGTTGCGAACTTTGCGTACACAACCACAAATGATTATTGAGTTAAGCAACTTATGTACTAGTGGTTCCCAAATGTGGAAACTCTGGAAGTTAGAATGCTTCATACCACAAGTAGTTAGCAAGCAGTTTCCAAATGTGGAAACTCAGTCAATTAACTTTTCAACCACAAAAAAGCACACAAAGCCTTACAGATACACCTATTAATAGTTGTATGATGTCATAATTAATTAACATACACCACACAACACAGTTCATAATTTTCTAAATATATTAGACTTACATATTTACAAATGTACAGATAAGTCATATCCAGCTCTATATTAAAGAGTTATAGCTATACGTTATCAAAATAAATATAACACAGGTGTCATTACTGTCACAGAACATCATATTCCTCACATTTACATCCGTTACCAGGTGGAAAGGATTTTTATTGGGCTTATATGAAGCTGTAGACACTTCTGGGTAGTGGCTATTGTACCACCAATCTCCCACCACCTTTGATCTTCTATAGCTATCTTGCAGTGTGTTAATGAAGATATCAATGTCTGTATATACATACAATAACAATGATAATGAACATACACAAGAATGATAATTATGGTACATCATTGTCATACATGCAACTCCATTATATTAGTTGCATAAGTACATTAAAGTGTGAAAAAAGTGAAGCTAAAAATTGCATCTCATGGCATGACAGTGGTATTCGTCTTAACAGTATTGCATCTGCAAACCTCTGTGGCCATCTTGTCTGTGTTCTGTTAATATGTGGCTTGAATACCACAAGTGAAGTCGAGCCAAGCAATATAGTGCTTTATAGGCACGTCCTCAGTTGTAGGATTCAACCCCCAAAAAAAACAAATTTTCTCCATAAACATGTGCACACACACACACACACACACACACATATGCAAAATAGAGCAAAGCTTTATTCCTATGCTGTGAACCAGTTCAGACACCTCTGCAATACTCAGGTACTGAGTCAGCACATTCAAATCCTCCAGGTAAAGGACTAGTGACCCACATACAAGAACAACAACAACCTTGCCTGGTGAAATGCTTACATGTGAAAGTTAAGGTATGTACACTGCTTGAAGTATCTTAGTTTACTACAGTGGTATATCCCCAGTATATGGAACAGTTAATTGTTTGTTATTTTAGTAGTTTTTCAGTAAACCTGCATCACTGATGTTTTACTGATAGTTTAAAACTTAGTAAAATAATTATGTTCCATATACTTAAGTTTACTGACACTTTACTATCAGTATAACTACAGTAAGGCATCTTAACAAATTGGTAAACTAAGAACCTTCAAGCAGTGGTAGAACTAGACTAAGTTATGAATCCAAGCTGTATGGTTCTTTGCATACTGCCAGAGGATCAAGCTGATACCTGGACTGTGTTCAGTAATTTTAGTGTCAAAATTTCTGGCTAAACAGATTTAGCCTTCTTTGTGTGATCCCAAGTATAAGCACACATTACAGTATGTATGTGGGTATACATGCGTGCATGCACACACACAGACACAAAATTAATATGCACAAAGAAATCTCCAGCAGCTGCAGCCATTGCTGCCTAGCGAACACACCAAATATCACATCACACATGTACACTGGACACACACTTTACTCTATATAGTGCACATACACACACAGAAACCTAATAATCGAACCAATGTAAGTTGAATGAATGCACAGTAGTTCTGGATGGGAGATGTATGAATCCTATAGTGCATGCATAGAATGGTTGTTGGCAGGTCAAGTGCTGAGACTATGCTTTAGCTTTTATAAACAGTTCTAATATAACATACACAACACAGTACACATTACACACAGTGAAATTTGGCACTCTAAATGCAAGGGTGTATAGTCAAGGGTTTCTGAAGGCTCAGAAGCACCCCTTTTCCATGAACAGAATGTTTTAAAGTTAAAAGTTACATAAAACTTATAGTTCTGGAATTCTACAGTAGCTATACTTGCACACTGGTGCTGCACTGCACTACTCCTGAGGATCACATACCACTAACAACGAATTAAGCATTTCTTCAATAGGTTATTAGGTATATCATAATATAATCAATTGTGTACGTGATTCTTGGTGTAAATGGCAAAAGATTCACATAAAACTATTTACAAGGCAGCAGGTACAGAAAACTTGAGTGATCATGTGATATATGCATCAAATTAGCACAAACTTATGAATAGTTTATGTATTTACATTGTGAATGTTTGTATGTATGTGATGTCTTATTGGAGTACAAGAGTAAAGACACCTGATTTACTTTGACCATCAACAGAGAAAGGAGCAAGAATTATGTTTATATTTGGAAGAAAGTTTTGCCAACCAATAAAGTCACTCAGACGTGGAGGAAGCAGGAATACTAAACATTAAAGTTGGTTGGTTATCAGTAGCTACGTACCTGGAAGAGGAAGAATAGTTGTTCTATTTAGGCTTAGATCCTGTGTGTACATTTCAGCTAGGAAGATGCATACACACTAACTTTAATGTAACCACCTAGGGCTCAGTTTGCATATGCATTCATAGGTGCCTCCAGGAGATCACCCCAAACCTTCCAAGATAATTCACTTCAAATTTGAATCCCCATCCCCTCCCAGAAACTATTGACATGTGCATTTGGTGACAGTGGCAGCAGAGGGGAGTATAGAGAGATTGAAGCCATCAACTTTAAGGGGAGAGGGGTAGAGTACTCCAATATTACCTTGCATGACTTCATGAGTCTATGACATGATTAAATACTGGAATGATTTTTGAATTGGCAGTTATATAATTATTAAATACGTAGCTATGTATGTCTGATAGTTAAATTACTTGACAATATTTAAAACATAAAAAGTGTCACCAACTTCAATTTCAAGGTACCCACTTTTCAACAATTTCAGGCCCTCCTATAAGAGGCATGCTATGTTAAGTGTCCATTGCATACTGTTGTAATCACTAGTACAAACATAAACAAGTACGTACTACTCCAGCCTCTATATGAGTGTCAAATATTTAAGCCTAGTTTCACGCCCAGACCTAGCTACCTTCCTCCCCCAACCTTTTCACATTCCTCAGCCTCTGAGCTACACACTTTACACTAACACCACACACAGTGAGCCATAGATATACTAATTAACCCCAAGTGCTCCACTACATTATTCAATAAACTTAGTGTACTTAGAGTCTACCTGTGATGAGATGCTGTAGTTGCAATCTTCTCCTCAATTTGTCATACTGCCCTGAGGCTAAGGAAACTTGATTACCAGTTTCTCACTCAGATTTTTGAAAATTTGATGCGGGCGGGCGGTTATTATTCATTATTTTCCAAAAGCACAACACACATCCCAAACATGAAGATTTCTGCCAAGAAACAGTGAGATCTATACATTGATCACTCTTGCATTAAATAGCTAACTGAAGCCATTATGCAGAGCTGTGTTCAATTATTCTAATAGAACAGTCAATTACTCTAATACAGTGTACACTAATGACAAAATACTCTAATAGAACAGTCACTTTTGGCATTCAGATAATCAAGGTGCTCAGATAACTGAGGTTTGGATAAGTGATAATCCAGTGTATACCCAAACCCAAGTGAGGGTTATGGTGCAAATTACAAGGGACATGATACAACTTATATATTATATGCTATGTCTGTTACTGGCTAACAGTCTGTGGCAGGCAACCAAGTCTCAAGTGTAATCACTCATTTTATAGACATGCTTGTAAAAAAATCAATTAGAAGCCAAGGTGCAGCACCTGGGACTTGAAGGCAACTGAAAGTGAATTAGCATATCTTGTAGTGTTGACTATGCTCTCGTGTTTCTTTGAACACTAATAGAGCAGTCACTTGACAGTGACATGATGAGGGCTTTCAGGTTATTTGCTCACTTGCATTTAGGTAATGGCATTGTTTCATGTGTTTAAAATAGGTCATAATTGTTGAATGGCTTCATAACATTTTTGTGGTTTGGTGAAAGCAATACAATAATTTGTCTAGCATTGGTCAAATTGTTTACTGTTTTAACGTTGCTGTATGGGAAAATATAGCACAATGGGAAATACAGCTCACAAGCTACTTTAAAGTGTGCAGCCAGGTGTAGTTAAGGGTGCTCTGTACAGTCTGCTTATATAGCTTCCCATGAATTTTATTTGTTCTATAACTTACAAATGGTTTTAGCAAATGTCCTGTACTTTTTTACTGGATATAAGCTAACACTAGTACACAGTTCAGTGCAAACCCAACTGCTAAATTTGCTTTAGAACATGAGTTACAGTTTTTCCCTTTATACTAGAACTAGTCCTACAGATTATGCACAAGAGCCTTGATACTTTTATGATACACTATGCTAAATAGCACAAACCATTGTGCGTTTTTATTTTTGTCTTTTAGCTTCTCAATCATCACATATTTATCTTTCGGGTTGACAGTCTCAGAAATCCTTTTTTTACTTCTACGTTATTCATCATCTGAACTTGCTATTTCAAAATGGCAAACGCTTTTCGTTGGTAAAATTACTAAAGTAGCTTGTGTGAAAATTCATGTCTACTGGATTAAAAATGACAAAGTAGTTCTAATTTAAGTGATAGGGTGTAGAATAGCAAGATTCATGTGCTTGTTGGTATGGGATACCTAATTTACAGGTACTAAAATGCATCAACATGTCACAGACTAATTAAGTGACCATAATATTTCTTTTAGTACAAAACAGACTATGTTTTGGGAAGCCTTGTATGAACTGTACAGAGCACCCTTAAGCAGTACTAACTACATAGCTGCAATATTTGATCTATCTTATACACTTAATAAATGCACTCTCACTTGCTAAATACAAGAACTAACCACTTGTCTATAGCATACTCAAAAATTTAATCTTGGGCTTGAAGCCAAGCCTCAACTGAAGAAAAAGTATTTGGCTATTTAATATCACTCTAGCAGCTGAAATCAATGAAACCTAGCATCATCACACTCGTGTAGTGTGGATAGTGCATTGGAAAAACTTACTACCCATGCCAGCCACTACTTTTGTGCAATAAACCAGTTAAAGCACTGCCTAGCTCATGCAATATGGAAAAAATAGCTTGGAGCATGGTCTCGAGCGATGAGCCCGCACTCTTTTTCACATCGCATTTACAGTGGTGCTTTAACTAGTATAAGAAAATGCAATACTATCACAATAGGGTCAGGCTAACAAGGCCCACATGTTTTAAAAACAAGTTGATGATGTGCTACTTCTAAAAACTAGGCACTGTGTGACCAGCTTGAATTAACAAAATATAGTAATATTTATTTAGCTTTGGTGCAATGTTACATACAGAATTATTTAGAATTCATGAAATATTTTGTAGTTGTGTAATTATGTTGTTAATGCAATGATAAGGAAGTGTACTCCATTTTAAACCACTTAAGAAGTATCTTCATAATATGTTTTATAGTTTATCTATGACATTTTCTTGCACAAATTTTCCGGATGAAGCCTCAAAGCTGGTCTTAACTTTTGTTCGTGTTATATATAATCTAATCCAAAACAGCCAAGCTGTAAAAAAAGTGTGCGGCCCTCAGAAAGGCTATGGTGAAAAAAGATGTGAAATCCAAGGTGGCGGCCAAGAAATGGCTGTGATGGTAGGTTAATGGTAAAAAATTTAATAATGACAATTCAGGTAAATTTTGTGAAGCGGCACAAAAATCCACCTGAATTTTCGTTATTAAAATTTTTACCATTAACCTACCATCACAGCCATTTCTTGGCCGCCACCTTGGATTTCACATCTTTTTTCACCATAGCCTTTCTGAGGGCCGCACACTTTTTTACAGCTTGGCTGTTTTGGATTAGATTTCATTTCTTTTTGTATTTGTATACCCCAAAGCCAGCCTATGGCCAGCTTTGGGACTTTTTAAACCTATGTTTTTTTTCTTTACTACAGGAAGAAGAAAACATGAAGTAGATGTACGTACTTTAAATATTTTATCAGTAGATGTACAATTATATATATAATACATATGTGACCGGATTTGCGAAAAGGGGCCTTCCACACATCCAATTTGCCAACTTTGACAATTGATAACTTCAGATTGGAAAAAGCTATTGCCTTGAAATTTGGGCAGTGGCGATTTCTTTGCAGCTGAATAGGGATGAGTCTATTTTGCTTTTTTTCTCACCTATTTTTCTTTCCAGCAATTCTTTTTTTACCTACCTATTTTGCTCAATATTTTGCTTGTCAACAATCTATTTTGCTCCATAGTTGGTGTACAATGTAATAATAATAATTACATGTAATAATCAATAAGCACTGTTTACATACACTATGGTGTTTAGATATTAGTGATTGTATCTTAGCATGATTGATGCCTCCATATAATCCTTTAGTGAATTTCCTTGTAGGTCACCAAATCCTGAATTCAATAGTGAGAACACCCTTTCTGCAGCAGCCGAGGAGGGCTGTATGGTCAAGACCTTCTTTACAGTATTTGACCATAAAGGCAAATCGGTTGCATTGAGCTTCCACCATTCCAGAGCAGCAAGTTCATCACTAATACCATCCGCCTTAGCTACATAAGAAGGAAGTTCAGCCTTCAAATTTTCAAGCTCGTCATCCTTAAAGAAGGGAACAACCTGCAATGCATTTACATGAGAAACATCTGGCTTAAGCATTACTATCTTGTGCGGATTGAAAACTCTCACAGCCTTAAAAACTAAAATTTGCTCCTTTAAGGAAGAATCTAGCAGTTCTTGAAAGTAATCTAGAGCTGGTTGCATACAGCTTCGAGCATAGCTGCGATGCCTCTGCTGTGCAGTTGATTGAGTAGTGATACTGCGAATAACAGCTTCAGTGTTTGGAGTATGAGCTGCCCTGACTGCTGCAACAACAGTCTGTACTATTTCATAAGCTGTGAAACTCAGTGGCCCATCTCCTTCAAGGTTATATGTAGCCTTAACAAACACCTCCCCCCAATCAATAACAGCAGCAAGCTCAAGCTTTAAGTGTTCAAGCTTTTCACGGTCAGTTAAAATAGCTAGTAACTTTGGACGAGATGCAGGGCCTAAGTCTGTATTTTCACTTAGGAATGGTTCGATATCACCAAACTGGAGCATTATTTGCTTAAAAATTTCCCATTTGCTCCACCACCTGGTAGCACTATACGATGCCATTGCCTTTCCTGTTTGTTGTTTCCATAGAAATTTGGCTTTAATGCTATGTGAAAAAAGTGCTAGCCAATTACCAATAAACTCAGTCAGGGTTGGTACTTTGAAGTGCTCTCCAACACGATCAAAAGCATGGCTGAAGCATCCAATATCTATTACATTAGGGTAAACAATCTTCAATGTCCTCATTGCTACACTGTTAACAGATGCTCTATCTCGCATAGCAGCAATAAGATGGCTGGAAGAAATGCTGTAGAACACTGAAAGCACTTGTACCAATTCGTGTGCAATTTCTTCCCCAGTGAGAGATTTTGAAAGCAGTTGGATGGCTAGAAGCTGCTGTTGAATTTCAAAAGAATCATTTACAAAGCGCACTAAGACTGCTAATGCCTCTCCACTATGAGAGGTACCATCAAAAATGACACTCAAGAACTGACCCTGGAGTGATTGCTTAATACGTGCCTTTTCTTCTTCTAAAATAAAAGGAATAAGGTCAAACATAAATCTGCGATCTGTAAGGCGATAGCCTGTCTCCTCAAAAAGACTACGAAACTGGTCAACCTTACTTAGTGGTACACCCGCTTGAAGAAATGTTTTGACCACTTTGACTCGGAAAACCTGCTGTTGTTCCGGAAGAGTCTCACCTCGCCCATGAGCTTCTGCATTATACCTTTGCAGAGATTGTGCAATGTCTGAGTCTTTAACATTCCTTTGTTGCAGCTTTTTCTTTCCATTAGCATGTTTAGTAGACTTTAAGTGATACTCAATACTGCTCTTTTTGAGGGGTAACTCTTCCCGGCATCCTTGGCAAAAAAGCTTTCCAGTAGCTACAGTAAAGGGTTCCTTGGAATATTCGGTTACTCTTTGCTGGGGCTTGATCGTTTTTGGGTTGCTCTGCGAATTCGAATGTAATGCTCTCTTCCTGCCAGCTGGTGGATTTTTGGCAATTTTTCTCTTACGAGAGAAGTCAGATGCACTTGGTGCCTTTAGCACACTAAGCAAGGACACTCCACTAGACGTTGGCGTCGTTGAGTTGCTGGCACTTCCGGTAGAACGAGTCCTCGAAGTTGTACTAGTCGAAGTTGTTGTAACATCTGACTCGCGAGACGATTCACGGTCATCATCATTACTAACAATGCTAAGACTGTCATCTACTTCACTAACATCGCTTTCAGCACTTGAACTGTAGTCAATGCGTTCTATCACATCCATTGTAGACACTATTTCACACGTGATTATTCGCTAACATGTATTGTGGGTTCGCCTTCGGGTCAAAGTTCAGCTAGAGCCATACTCATTTAACGTACGAGTGTTAAACGTAGCTATGGTAAGTTGTTACTTGTGTTAGTTATGCAGTTACATTCACACTGTCTGAAACAGATCTGAGATTAACAAATTTTGCTTATTTTGCGCCTATTTTGCTCGATTTTGCTCCTATTTTGCTCGATTTTGCTCCTATTTTGCCAGCATTTTGCTTGTTGCTCTTGTATTCCTATTATTCCAATAATTTTGCTGGCGAAATCGACGCATCCCTACAGCTGAACTCTCTACATGATGGTTTCTTTGTAGCTGAACTCTCTACAAGGTAGCTGATCTCTTTACAGGGAGATTTGTTTGTAGCTGAACTCTCTACAAGGTAACTTCTTCTAGCTGATCTCTCTACAGGGTGATTTGTTCATAGCTGAATTCTGCACAGGTGATTTGTTTGCAGCTGAGCTCTTTACAAAATGGTTTCTTTGTAGTTGAACTCTCTACAAAGTAACTTCTTCTAACTGATCTTTCTACAGGGTGATTTGTTTGTAGCTGAACTATCTACAAGGTAATATCTTCTAGCTGATCTCTGTACAGGGTGATTTGTTTGAAGCTGAATTCTGCACAGGTGATTTGTTTGCAGCTGAGCTCTTTACAGAATGGTTTCTTTGTAGTTGAACTCTCTACAAGGTAATTTCTTCTAGCTGATCTCTCTACAGGGAGATTTGTTTGTAGCTGAACTCTCTACAAGGTAACTTTTCTAGCTGATGTCTCTACAAGGTGGCTAGTTTGTAGCTGAACTCTCTACATGGTGGTTTCTTTGTAACTGAACTTTCTACAAGGTGACTTCTTCTATCTGATCTTTCAATAGGATGATTTGTTTGTAGCTTCACTCTCTACAAGGTAACTTCTTCTATCTGATCTCTCTACAGGGAGATTTGTTTGAAGCTGAACTTTCTAAATGATGGTTTCTTTGTAGCTGAACTCTCTACAAGGTAATGTCTTCTAGCTGATCTCTCTACAGGGAGATTTGTTTGTAGCTGAACTATCTACAAGGTAACTTCTTCTAGCTGATCTCTCTACAGGGAGATTTGCTTGTAGCTGAACTCTCTACAGGTGATTTGTTTGAAGCTGAACTTTCTAAATGATGGTTTCTTTGTAGCTGAACTCTCTACAAGGTAATTTCTTCTAGCTGATCTCTCTACAGGGTGATTTGTTCGTAGCTGAATTCTGTATAGGTGATTTGTTTGCAGCTGAGCTCTTTACAGAATGGTTTCTTTGTAGCTGAACTCTCTAAAAGGTAACTTCTTATAACTGATCTTTCTACAGGGCAATTTGTTTCTGGCAGAATTTTCTACAGGGTGATTTCTTTGCAGCTGAAGTTTCTACATGGTGGTTTCTTTGTAGCTGAACTCTCTACAAGGTAATTTCTTCTAGCTGATCTCTCTACAGGGAGATCTGTTTGTAGCTGAACTATCTACAAGGTAACTTCTTCTAACTGATCTTTCTACAGGGCAATTTGCTTGTGGCAGAATTTTATACAGGGTGATTTCTATACAGCTGAACTCTCTACATGGTGGTTTCTTTGTAGCTGAACTCTCTACAAAGTAATTTCTTCTAGCTGATCTCTCTACAGAGTGATTTGTTTGTAGCTGAATTCTGTACAGGTGATTTGTTTGCAGCTGAGCTGTTTACAGAATGGTTTCTTTGTAGCTGAACTCTCTACAAGGTAACTTCTTCTAACTGATCTTTCTACAGGGCAATTTGTTTGTGGCAGAAATTTTATTCAGGGTGATTTCTTTGCAGCTGAACTCTCTACTTGGTGGTTTCTTTGTAGCTGAACTATGTACAAGGTAATTTCTTCTAGCTGACCTCTCTACAGGGTGATTTGTTTGTAGCTGAATTCTGTACAGGTGATTTGTTTGCAGCTGAGCTCTTTACAAAATGGTTTCTTTGTAGCTGAACTCTCTCAAGGTAACTTCTTCTAGCTGATGTCTTTACAGGGTCACTAGTTTGTAGCTGAATTCTCTATATGGTGGTTTCTTTGTAACTGAACTCTCTACAAGGTAACTTTTTCTAGCTCATCTTTCTACAGGGTGATTTATTTGTAGCTGAATTCTGTACAGGTGATTTGTTTGCAGCTGAGCTCTTTAAATAATGGTTTCTTTGTAGCTGAACTCTCTCAAGGTAACTTCTTCTAGCTGATGTCTTTACAGGGTTACTAGTTTGTAGCTGAATTCTCTACATGGTGGTTTCTTTGTAACTGAACTCTCTACAAGGTAACTTTTTCTAGCTCATCTTTCTACAGGGTGATTTATTTGTAGCTGAATTCTGTACAGGTGATTTGTTTGCAGCTGAGTTCTTTAAAGAATGGTTTCTTTGTAGCTGAACTCTCTACAAGGTAACTTCTTCTAGCTGATGTCTCTACAAAGTCACTAATTTGTAGCTGAGCTCTCTACATGGTGGTTTCTTTGTAACTGAACTCTCTACAAGGTGACCTCTTCTAGCTGATCTTTCTACAGGGTGATTTGTTTGAAGCTGAACTCTCTACAAGGTAACTTCTTCTAGCTGATCTCTCTACAGGGAGATTTGTTTGTAGCTGAACTCTCTACATGATGGTTTCTTTGTAGCTGAACTCTCTACAAGGTAACTTCTTCTAGCTAATCTCTCTACAGGGAGATTTGTTTGTAGCTGAACTCTCTACATGGTGGTTTCTTTGTAGCTGAATTCTACAAGGTGATTTTTTCTAGCTGAACTATCCCTTTCCATAGTTGCATGAACTCCCTACAAGGTAACTTCTTCTAGCTGATCTCTCTACAGGGTGACTTGTGTGTATAGCTGATCTCTATACAGGTTTCTTGTTTCTAGCTGATCTCTTGAATTCTCTTCAGGGTGACTGCTCTATTAGGATGACTGCTCTATTAGAGTATCTCGATCTCGCACTTGCTGCACCAAGTTGGATTTCGTGTTATAACTCCGTGGCTTTAAGTCTGATTCTTCTACACCATTGATGAGCCTTTCTAAGATGATTACTCCATCTGTACAACGATTTTCAAAGCATTACCCCAAGCGGTTTATCTGGTAGGCGTGGCAAGTAGTCGTTTTTTTATTAGCCAATCTCGATTGCGTAATTGTTACACAGTGTTGGTTTTTTCGTTGTATCTTCCTGTTTTTTAGCTCGATTTCTTTCAAACCACAAAAGGTTTGAGGTTCAATAGTTAACCTATTCACCCACCGATTTTCAGCTTATTCCCATACGCGGTTTACCCTGTAGGCGTGACAACATATTGGTGTTATTTTTCGTGAATAATCGCTCATAACTCTTTGCCTGTTTGTCGTATTCCAGCCAAAGTTGGTACCGAGATGCGCCTTTATACCCCCCTTCTGCGTGCCAAATTTCAAGGCAATCGGATATGGCGTTCGCGTTTTATAGCAGTTTTTGTAAGTGTGCGACAAGAAAAAGAAAAATAAGAAGAAAAAAACGAAGAAACTGAGCCAATTTTTGAAGTCGCATATCTCGGGAACGCGCGAAGCGATTTCGCTCAAATTTGGAATGTGGAGTGCTGCAGTTGGAGGGAATGTCCACAGCAAAAATCGTCTTGTTTCATCAAGGATGCACAGAGCTACGGAGGTGCGAAAATTGCGTTTTCTTTCTTCCTGTCAATATACTCACGGGTGTTACGCGCCGGCTTCTTGGGCCGCACGACACACTACCGTGTGTCTTGATTAGTACAGGTCATGTCTCTTTTAAATCAAAGGAATTCACTATAGTATACCTGGTAACCTATAGACCAGCTACATTGTTTTTCAGCTGTTTGATGTTTGTACAGCAGATTTGGAAAGGCTTTCACAACAATATGATAAAACTAATTTCACCTGTATTTCAAACTGGTACGTTGATGATGAGCTTTCTGAATTAATTTGCTGTTGTGATAGTCAACTTATTTCAGGTTATGAAGACCGATCTAACTAGCAGGGTTGCCAAGAGAAATTAAGGGGCCCAGGGCAAAGAGTTAAGTGGGGCCCCAGGGGCAAGGAGGGTTCCACTCTCAATGCACAACTTCAGCCTAGCTGTAACTGAAGACCAAATAAAATAAAAGGTCATTACATGCTCACAATGACAATAGCTACCTCACCAACTATATCTCCATTTTATAAGTTTGTTACAGTACTCCTCTGAAGAATACTATGACTGCTCTATTAGAATATCAAGGTCTGACTGCTCTATTAGAGTATATCAATTTTTTAAACAGGTATTCAAGGGGCCCCGATCAAGGGCCCCTTAGGCTGCCAGCACCATAAACCACATGAAGTCATATCAGAAGGTAACTGATACAAATTTAACATTCGTAGACAAAAGTGGGTAAATATGCTAATGCTTAGCTGCCTTATCAGACTGTCAATTATCAAGACCACAGTTTTGCTAAATGGCTGAGTTGGTAGCTATATACTGACTGTAACCAGATAAACAATGTAATACTTTGAATCAAACTACACTTTGATTAAGAATCACCTCTTATAGCCATAGTGGAAAACAATGTATAAAACAAAACTCACAATTAAACTTTTGTAACTATGGAAATGCAACCCACAATCAAACCTTTTTCTTGAAGAACTTTTGAAGAAAAAGAACCTATACTCTCCTGTTAACAGAGTTGAACAATAGGTATAGTTACATAGACATAATTTGTGCTGATAGTGATGTATAGTTCCTGGAATAAGTCTGCTTTTGATACACATTAAGGATTTAGGCTAAGCACTAACTTAAAAAGGAAGCCCCCCCCCCCTAAATCCGCCCCTGCAGTATCTATGCCTTAGTTAACGTTAGACCACCATTTAGATATTCAACTTGTACACATGTTTGTATCTGTGTGTTTAGTTTTTGTACGTGTTAGCTACGTAGCTATACTGTATTTGTATATTTTGTACTGCTCTGGCAAGGGAGAATGGCAGTCATTGACTACCAGAGGGTAAATCATAAATCAATCAATCAGCAGAGACACTTGAATGTCCCTTGATGACCTGTGAGTGATCAACAACCTCAATAACAATCAATCAACTTTGACACCTACAATTTGATCAGTCTGATAGGATGAGACGAGGTTACTCCTTCATGAGCCTTGATTATGACCTTTACCAGATCACATGATCCTTCATGACATCATCAGGTATGAGATCATCATCACATGATTCCTCAAAACCAGTGATATCATCAGGGAATGGTTTACCCACAGCCACAGTGAGGTCTATCAGTTGTTGATCCCCTGTTACTTTATTGTACACCTCCCAGTCCACCATCAGCTCTGTATATGAAAATAAACATTTTAAAAATACCAGCAGTCAGATTTAACTGCATCTAAAAATACAAATATAAGCACTACCAAAAATATGGTGACCAGTGTGCATGTAGGAGAGACCCTACAAGGATAAGTGTAGCTTGTGCTCACTCCGTTTATACTAAACTAACTCACCACATGGACTGGTGTTGTTTAATTTCACACTTCTCTTAGCAGATCCACTATCAGCTGGGTGAGAACCAAACCTGAACAACACACACACTAATAGCCACACTTTGATGTAACACATAGTGGATACATCAATATACCATACAGTCTGGTTGTTAGGCACATAAAGTTCAAGAAAATTAAAATGTACTTGTTAAGAGTATGTGCTTACTTGTTGTGATTATGATTCACTCTCTTGGGGATCATGTGATTTGTAGTCACAATGTCTACCAATATTTGGAGTAGTCTGGTTACTGTGTAAACCATTTGTATGGAGCATACTTACGCAGTGACGGATACAGGGGGGTTGCAATGGTTTCAGCTGAAACCCCCTCTGAAAATAGCTCGTGCCCCAAATTTATTGACGAGTCATCGTGCCAGTGATAAAATCTCCACGTGTGTTATAGAAGGATTCTCTACTGGCGAAAATCTTCATAGTTTAGATTTTGAAATCACAACTGTAACGTTCTACAGCAGGTTGTGACCTTTTTTTTGGTCTTCGACTTACAGTTAGGCTGAAGTTGAGTGGAATCTGAAACCCCCTCTGAAAATTTCTAGATCCGCCACTGCTACGGTAGACCATTTTGCTTAGTAGGTATAGTCGTGCTATGTGAAATTTTACACCTTGCAACATTGGAGTACCTCTACAAGTCTTATAGTAGCTATCTTGTATAGCACATCTTGTCTTGGAACTTTGTGTTTGTCCACATGTGTTTTCTTTCAACCATGATTAAGTATGAAAAATGGGTAAGCACTTAACAAACAACACAAGCTTAACATATGCGTACGCTTAACAACCAGACTCTATGGTGTTCTACAAATTTACGTATTTAATCTAATCATTTAATTTAATTTAATCAGACTCAATCTACAAATTTACGAAGTCCTCATTATTACAAGCAGCACACAGAACAATTTGGGATTTTCAACTAGAGTAGGGACCATAGCACATCGATGAAAAGTACTGAAACAAGTTGGAGTACAGTGCACGCTATTAAATCACAGTAAAACAATAAGAAGTGTTATATCCCTACTGTGCATGGTCCCTACTCTAGTTGAAAATTCCAAATTTTTCCATGTACTTGTTTGTTAACTTTTTTTTTGTAAATAATTATTATGACTGGTGAACCCACGCATACCACATCTGAATGGAGCCGTGCACCCCAGCTATGTTAATTATCGTCTGAAAAGTGAGGTATCTATTACGCTTCGTTGTCAGCTATGTTCAACCCATTACACAGCATTTTGGATTAAGAACAGCACCTTTGCATCCATACACTGGTGCAGCGCCCCAGTTATTTTAATTATTGTCTGAAAAGTGCAGTATCCATTATGCTTCATTGTCTACTATGTTCAACCTGTTACACAGCAATACGAATCAAGAACTGATCGAAAAGCTCCTCTGCAATCAAAACAGCCACTACGAAAAATACGGGCGATTTCCGTTACGAAGGGAAGCCATCACATGTTACCACCAAATCGACACTTTTCGCTGTCAGCAAAGATGAACGGGACACAAAGGAGGACACTGATTAAGCTGGGTAGACTGGAACAATGTTAGAAAAGTTTCTTGTTTAGGGAAACAAATAACAGCATTAAGCATTAAACCTATATAGAACCTTATGGTTACCATGTCAACACTATATGTTTCACCAATTTGGCTGCCTCACAAACAACACACAAGCAACATTATATTTTTTACTAAAATTGTATACCAGTTGATCAGGGGGGACCACTTCTTGTAGAGTAAACTTGATGGCTACTTCTGTGTCATTCCTGAAGTGTCTTGGAGCAACCATTAGTGATCAGACCATAGTTCAGTGACGGTAAGTCACTTGTCAATGAGGGAGCCTACAAGGAACACATATTCACTGATCACTATACTACCACACATAACACTGACTATCCAGTCACACAGACAATTGAATCCACAAAACAATAGGCATCAGGATGACTAATGGTTAAGGTTAATAGCTGTAACTACAATAACTTTTAGCAAGGAAATAATGTGGCTACCATGTGAAAACAGCTACTATCTGAGGGTGGCAACTATGATCTTGTGTGTAGGAGCCCACAGCATCCTTCAAGACTGTTATCCACATGGCTCCTTTCAAAATCACTATTTCATGGCTTAGTCTCTCCTTCAAACTTGTGTTATCAACAATTGCACCAACATATTCAGATACAAGTCAGAGCTCTAATCCAACAGAAGTTACCATAATAATTCAAGGCTGCACTATAGCTATTATCTATTATCTGGGGCAACTATTATATGTGAGCCACAGCTATTCTGGTAAAATGTGGTATCATCATCTTAAGATTCTCAGAACAGTTTCATACAGTACACATAAACACTGTATCTGTATTCAGTGGCTAGCACAGAATCAACACATAAATACTCTAATAGAACAGTCACATTAGAAGAAGTACTCACTTTAGCACTAGCTCTAACACACATCACCAGGGGTAGACTACGATGTGTGATAGTACAGTTGAGATCTACTGATACAGCACCAGCCACAAGTGGCCTAATCAACACCTCACAATAGCCAACACCACTGGACACTATACAAGTGATGAATAGAACTTTCTATACACTGGAACCATATAAGAGAAATACACCTTGATATGTGAGCTACAGTGTAGAGCTATGAAAATGGACAAAATACCATAACCGGTTACTGGGCAAATCATAACTTCCGGTTATCCGGTTAACTCAACTTAATCTAATTTTTATGCTGGGCTTATGTAGTTTTGTAAGCTAACTGCACCTTAAAATGTATAGAATAATTTATCAGATTGTATTTGTAGTGGCCAAAGTAATAGACAACAACTAAGGCTGAACCCCACAACAAGTGTGATTATCAATGTTGAAGAATGAAGATTACCCAAACACCACATTGTTAACCGAAATATTAGAAATCAGTTATATGATCACTGAATTTATAAAAATTACTAGTCGATTAATCAGCTAATCATAATTAAGTGTATAAGTTATGCTGACCATAATTAGAACAGCACACGCACGCACGCGCACACACAGACACACAAACACACACTACAAACATACAAACTCATACACTACACACACACAGACACACACTACAAACACTCACACTACAAACACACACACACACGCACACGCACATGTACTACAAACACACACACACACACTACACACACACACTACACACACACACACACACGCACTACCAACACACATACACGTACACACACACTACAAATACACACACACACACACTACACACATGCACACACTACAAACACACACGCGCGCACTACAAACACACACAGACACACTACAAACACACAGACACACTACAAACACACACACAAACACACAGACTCATACACTACAGCACACACACACACACACACTACAAACACACACGTGCACACACTACAGCGTGCGCACACACACACACACACACACACACACACACTGCAGTACAAATACACACACTAACATGGTGTTGCTGTATCTGTCTGGTCATTCCTAGTGACATTTGGTAGTTTAGAGTGTCCCTTCTCATGATGTAACAAGCTGCTACTCTTAGAATAAGACTTGTGGCTGGTGGTAGCTGTCACGTGCCTCATCTGGTGACTCTGCTCTCCCAACATGCAATGGTCTTGTGGTGGTCCTGTAAGAAAGTGTGGTGAGTTCTTACCATGTGAAATACATGAAATAAACCACAAAAAATTACAGGCTGACAACATGTCAATATACAAACTGTTTACACAAACAATACATAAACAGTCTCAATGTATACTAACACATGAGGTGTTCTGTCTACACAATTGTGTAGAAAGAAATAAAGAACACTAAAGACTTAATAGTAACTCAAATACCACCATATAACCTGTTTGATGTTCTATTAGAGTATATTCATCCTTATAGCAGTTAGTGGTCATGACTGGTCCAATAGGTAATAGTGTGGTATGGTGTCAAATCAATGACAATAATCCACTCTGATGTTATACAACAACATAATAATATCAATTCTTTAAGTTATTCTAATAGAACAGTCAATCAGTCAACTACTCTAATAGAGCAGTTATCAATGTACAACTCAACAAGTTTAATAAATTCAAGTGCAGTGTTACACCACATATGATATCAACACCACACAATGAGGTGATAACTTACCGAACTAGATTTCTGTACTTTCTTGCCACTAGCAATATCTGGAATGTGAAACAACATCATGAGATGAACATTGTACTGAGACCTGCTCACTGTGTACAAAGCCAACTATACCAACTTAAGTTTCAGCATCACTACCGTATCTCAGGTTATCTTCAAATGGTTTTTTGTTTGGATTATTTTGAAGAGGCTCTTCTTTCAAAAATAAATTATCTCCTGCTTGTAAATAAATTGCCACAATTAAAGTTCACATGACTGGCATGAACATATAATCGCTCCATGCTCGTGTTATAGCACAGTATTAGTGGTTTAGCAGTATCATTGAACAGATGATCACAGACCTGCCATTGTTGAGAAATGACATGTGATCAAGCCAGTGGCCGATTAGAATTTGCTCCACTAGAGACTTCCCCAGACTTTCTCCAGTACATAGGGACAGGGAATAATTTTCTGTTGGCAAGATATCATGCATTTGTGACACGAATTTCCATTTGTTTTCAAAATGTACACTCTTAAAAATAAAACTTCAAAATTCGGATATTGCCTCTTGTGCAAAATTTTCAGCTTTGAAAATAACCCACTATACGGCAATTTGTCAATCAACTAATATTGACGCTGGCTTCAGAACTGACCCTAATCATTACATAATGAGACAACAGTCAGTTACTAACCTAATGTTCCATATCTCTTCTTCTTGCCCATATCAGGAATAAGATTGTGATGATCTGTGTAACACAACTATTATGATCAGAATACTACCATATATGGGTACAATCTGATATGTGCTTACAGTACAAGGTTCAATTAGTAGTGCCTGAAATTACTTTTTTGAAATGTTCTGACAAAGTGTCTGAACAAACCCAAAACTGTTCAGACATTCTTATATTTGGTCTGACATAATCAGTTGAGTTCAAATACAAGTAATAAAAAAAAATAAAATATACAGTTGAGTTGCGTTTGGAAACAGAGTAAAGTTAAAACAGTAAACCACATACACAAATGAAAAAAATTGTAAAAATGATATATAATTACAATACCCAATCATCCCAGTCTTCAAGCAGAAACTTCTCTTGTTGAAGTTCATCATCCTCTTCTTCATCACCATAATATTCAACCTCTTCAGCATCGTTATCATCATCGACAACCACCACATCACGTGTTGAAATCATTGCTGATGCACTAGATAAATGACAATCTGATGTTGCTTCTTTATGTTCAGAGCTGCAGCGCTTTTTGTAATGTTTACGTGGGCCATGAGAGGGTCTTCTTTGCTTAGCACTGCACCACAAATCTATCGCAGAATCTGGTTTGAAGTTCCGAAGTGGAGATTTATCAATATTTAAAGCTACTAGGTTGCTCAAACTACTTTGGGCAAGGGAACTCCTCTTGTTGGTTTTGATAAGGTTTACTTGAGAAAACGCTCTTTCCAGCTTACCGTTAGAAGCTGGCAAAGTAAACAAAATTTTTGCTAAAAGAAGTGCGTTCTGCCATTCTGAAGAATTGGGGCAATTAAACAATCGCCACCATGCTGATTTGTAGTCCATGGTTGGAAGTGAAATAAACTGAATGGCATACTCAATCATTGACTTGAATTCTTCTCGAATTTCACTGATATCAGCACCTGCAATTTCTAATGGTACTTTGAAGTGCTTGGCCAACCTGTCAACAGCATCCAAGGAGTTTGACTGAGAACCATCATTGTTGTCATCAGCATCCCCATCAGCATCTTCAACATCGACAACATCATTTTGCTCATCTTGTAGTAGTTTTTTCCATCCTTGAGTAGCCATCACGACTATCACATCTCGGAATAACTGCATGTCAGACCATTGTAAACGTGTACGTAACTTATTTACTACAAAGTGACAAAATTCCATGTAGTGACTTTCAAATTAAGATTTTGCTTCAACAAATCTTTTCAATTCTTGCCCTTGGTACAGGTGTTTCCCATCTTCACAAGCAACCTTTTTAACAATTGTAGAGTAAACTTCCATTTGGATATTGGATTTTTCTTAAGTTTGTCTATTTCTTTCACAGTTTTAAGTAGGTATGTAAGTGCGCTAACTATATCTAGCTCATCAGCTTGCATGCTTTTAGAAAATATTGAACATGGTGTTAAGATGTCAACAAATACGGCACATCCCAATAAATATTTCGCATCGGTCCATTTTTTTAAGTAGCCAATGAACTTGCTGCGATCCACAGACTTGACTGATGAGTCTTCAGACAAAGTACAAAGGTGAGCAGTATATGCTCCAAATTTGTCTATAACCCTTTTCATAGCACTAACTTTATGGCACACCCATCGAGTGCCACAAGCTCGAATTGGCCTGGTTCCTCCCTGATCATCAAATAGGTAAACTTCTTTAAGATCAGAAACAATATTAGCCAATTCTCTACACTTTTTTGGAGATTTTTGGTATAGGTAATACAAACGCAGAAGCGTATCATCTACAGCCTTAAAGCAAGGGGTACCTGAAAGGGCATCACTGATAGCTAGTTCGGTTCTATGTGCTAGGCACCACATCCACACAACCCAGGGGAGTTTTCCCTGAACCAATCCACGCAAACCATTAGCAGCAATGTTGGAAGATGCTCCATCAGTAGCAATTCCCACCAAACCACTGCACATTTCTTGTGTGACACATGATATACCTAACAACTGAAGCCCTTGCTGAAGAGACTCAAAGAGACCTTCAGCATTTGTGTGAAGTGGTGTATGCATCAACAGGTAAGTCATTCTGGTATGTACAGTGTGGTCATTACTGTTTACATCACACCACATAACAAATACCATTTCATTTTCTGAATTTGATGCATCAGTAGACCCATCCATTAGGAGTGAAAAGAAAGATGAGCTCTGAACTGCTGACTGTACAGATAGCAGTTTTGATTCAGCTATATACTGTACAAATTCCTTTGCTGAATTTCCATTTAAGTATGAGGTTCCTAGGTTTACACCGTGTCTTATCTGCAACTCACATAATTTGGGGTACTTCTGGTAGGCGATGTGCTCAGTTGCCACAAAATACGCAATGTCAAACT
Source organism: Dysidea avara (assembly GCF_963678975.1). Taxonomy (NCBI): domain Eukaryota; kingdom Metazoa; phylum Porifera; class Demospongiae; order Dictyoceratida; family Dysideidae; genus Dysidea; species Dysidea avara. Next base: position 2,164,344 of record NC_089273.1, on the reverse strand, counting down.
TCAGTTTTAATTTTTGCCGTTCTTCCTCAGAAATCATACTTAGTGACTGTACAATTGGCATCAATGTAGTAGTATCTCTCCCTCTGCTTTGGGCTTCCTCCAACTGTAGAAGTCTCATGGCATGAAGGTGTTGATCTGATTTAGCATGATCAACTACATTGGTGGTCCGCACGCTCTCTGCTCCTTCAATCCACTTTCCACTGAAATTCTTTTTACAAACAATTCTTTCTTTGTACTTCTCATACTTTACATTTTAGCTTCTCCACAACTTTTTCACCATTTTCCCAAGATGTATCTGAATCTAGCCAGGCTAAAGTCTTGTACTCACAGTCATAGTCCATAAGCCATTTTCGAAAGGTGCCAAACTTTACTTTTCGACGCTTTGTGGAAGAGCTGCTGTCACCATCAGAGCTAGTAGTGCAAGTTCTCTTAGACATTGATGTACAGTTATCCAATACCTGAAATACGTACCAACAACAGCGCATAACCCAGGTAGTCACGAATAGTTAACGTGCTTTTGCTCGCCAAACTGCTTTCTGGGCCCATAAATTAGTATACTGCTTTCAAAGTTCTTCTACTGACTAGCTACCAAAGTCCGGAAAGCACTATGCGTATATGAGGTACACTAGACTTGCTCGCCCCAGCACCCAATGAAGCAGTTTGGCGAGTATAAGTTACCAAACTTACTGAATATCGCTCGGCTCAAAAACTACAGTATACGTATACAGTAACGTATATACTAAAGTGAAACAACTGCTTTGCCACGAGGAGAAATTTTTCGTTCGTAAAATTGGCACATGCTCACGTGTGCACACTTTTTTATTTGTCGATCAGTCGGACTGGTGCTAGCAAAGAAGACTTGTTCTCCCATTAGTTTCGTCGCTGAATCTCGCTAATTGAAGGGCGTGGCACCTGTTTCGTTCACGAGTATTCATCCCGTTTCGTTTGGGATGAATACTCAAGAATGAAATGGGTGCCACGCCCTTTTTAAAATCACTCGCACCCGCACGAGACGACGTTGCATTTGAGCGGTATTGTGATTAGTACTGTAAATTAAATACTATACTTGTTGGCAGTGTTCTTATCGCCTTTAATACTGGCTCGGACGTTATGTCCGTACAAAATGATACTTGTTCAGACAAATACTAATAATGGTCAGAAATTGTCCGATGTCCGACCGTAATTTCAGGCTCTGAATTAGGGATCATAGAAATAACAAGTAGTGAAACAAGTGAGGTCACCTACACCTACAGATACACAACCTACTCCATGACCAAATAAGGTATATCTGTAGGTACAGGGAACATCAACTTGTGTCACTACTTTTTTCTATGATCCCTAATTTGACTTAAAATTCCAAAAAAAAATATCTTTGAACAACTAGTTAAAATGAGATTTAAAAAGAACTGCTGAACTGCTGGCAAATTACAATATTTAGTCTTCCAGTTCACCTGTAACTTAATCTGCAATACTTTTGTCACCTTGATCTATTATGATAATTACATTAGAGATTAATAACTACATGTGTAAAGTACATGCAAGCTAGGAGGGTATGGGGGCATGCTCCCCCAGGAAATTTCACAAAAATAGATGCTTTGAAATGGAATCCAGAGGCTTTTTTGCCATGCAAAGTATCTTGCTCCTTTCTTTTTTTAATATTAAGACAGCATAGACCAAGCAGTATAATTAGAGCAATGTTATATATTCTACTGACTGTTCTATTAGAGTATCACACTGACTGCTCAATTAGAGTATTTCAATCTTTTTACAAATTCAAGTAGCTGAAAATTGGCATTGGTTAATCACAGTAGCTCCTTGAACTACTATTCCTCTCACTGGTTTACTCCTTCCTACACATCCCAACCGCTGCACACAGATCTAAGTAGATAGCACCTTCAAAATACCCAACAGTATGCCACACCGTTGACGTGGGCGAGATGTGGGTGCAGCAGGAGTAAAGGCAAAACTGGAGATGCCATCTTACCAGCTTACGTTGTTCTGCTTAGATCATGCGTGCTATATTGTGATATAGTTTCTAGCTATTGTATTGTGATATAAAAAATATGTCTTATGTTGGCTATATCACCCAGCACTATTATGTGGCCATCTCAGCAAAAGCCTGCTTAGTTTTCACAACCATGTGTTTTGGTAATAACAAAATTTACAACAAATGGTGAAACTACACATGCTACAAAGAAAAACACACGTAGGCAAGTTTTAATCAAGCCATTACTCAAGGGAAGCAAGTCTCAAACCAATTAATTGTATATACCACCTCGTTTACCTGTTCATGGAGAGTTTGAATATCCTCGTTTTGTTTTATTAGCCCCAACAGTGTGCATGCCACGTGTGTTTCCTTATGATGCAGCAAAATTGATGTTACTTCTTTATATAAAAATGTTTATTGTAAGTGACTACAGTGATGAAACTATATTGATTCATTGCCAATTCATGATGGACATTGAAGCCAAATCCCAACTCTGTAGACTAAAAGTTAAGGCAGCAAATTTAAATGCTTGCAGTTTATTTTCATTGTAGTTGCTGTATATTTAGATTCTTTGCTCTTCTTACCATCTAGTGCTATAATTCCAAAACTGCTAACCATAATTTGGACACCAGATAAAGCTGAGAAAATAAAATGAAATTTGGAAGTTGTGTGAACCAGGCAGAATCCACTGAGATGGTCACATATTCATACGCAAGTTTCACACACACAATCACAAACACAAAGATGATAAGTACACACCTTAGAGAAGTCCCTCTTGACCACACTACTCTTATTAGCGCTCTCCTCCACCTCATCACTGTCATCATCATCATCCAGTAGGGTAGGACTAGTAATGTCCAATGACCTCCTGGTGTTCAACTCATCTGTCTTCTTATCTGTCACTGGGTACTCTTACTCCTTAAAACTGTGGTATGAGCTAGTGGAGATGAGAGGTGTATCATAACAGAGAACTAGCTAACACACAATACACGACGGACACCACACTGGTATATTTTTAACATACAACTTCAGAGTTGTAGATATCTGATCACTAGAGGCTTGCATAACTACTGGGTTGTCCACTGTAGTGGGAAGTGAGCTGGAGGATACTTACTGATTTTATCATATGTATGTATTACTAAACACATGGATTAACTGCCATCTATGGATGACTGTAAACAAAGAACTGTAACTTAGTTAAACAAGGTGTGAAATGGTACCTACATAGGGTAATTTAACTTACTAGACCAAAACTTTCATAAACTACTCTAAATAAAAAACTATGCAAATCTTAAAAATGGTTAATATCTACACAACACAATTCACCATTCAATAGCACATCACGCCATGTTATGGCTAAATTTGTTCTTTATATGGCTGCTACTGTAAGTAATGGCATCAGGTACTGTGATATGCAGAACCTGAGGATAAATCCTGGGACACACACACACA